>NW_026973931.1:45000-113999 GCF_034640455.1 Diachasmimorpha longicaudata | reverse complement strand
GCCAATTACCCCCTGGCCTCATTTCGATAGGATTGGGAATCTTGACAATGATTTCGCGTACCAACAAAAATAGCATCAAGCAAAAATATCACTTATTTTTCTAATTTTCGACTTGTAGAACGATCAAGTATACTATTCTTTGGTTTCTAAGATTTTTTTCAACTCATTATTTTCAAAGTTGGGAAAAATGAAAAATTATTCTAAGTCCCCATTCGTAGTTCTTTTTGATTCGTATTGCTTCGGCGCAAAGTAGGTAGGGACACTCATGGCTTTTCAATTTTTGGATAGGGACAGCCGGATAGACGTCATTCAGCATACAAGCTATTGTTATATGCATAGTTTGATGTGAGGAATGGGAATTGATTGAAATTTTCACCCGCCAATTACCGGCTGGCCTGATTTTAAGGTTTGAGAATCTTGACAACGATTTTGCATACCAACAAAAATAGCATCAAGCAAAAATATCACTTATTTTTCTAATTTTCGACTTGTAGAACGATCAAGTATACTATTCTTTGGATTCTAAGATTTTTTTCAACTCATTATTTTCAAAGTTGGGAAAAATGAAAAATTATTCTAAGTCCCCATTCGTAGTTCTTCTTGATTCGTATTGCTTCGGCGCAAAGTAGGTAGGGACACTCATGGCTTTTCAATTTTTGGATAGGGACAGCCGGATAGACGTCATTCAGCATAAAAGCTATTGTTATATGCATAGTTTGATGTGAGGAATGGGAATTGATTGAAATTTTCACCCGCCAATTACCGGCTGGCCTGATTTTAAGGTTTGAGAATCTTGACAACGATTTTGCATACCAACAAAAATAGTATCAAGCAAAAATATCACTTATTTTTCTAATTTTCGACTTGTAGAACCATCAAGTATACTATTCTTTGGATTCTAGGATTTTTTTCAACTCATTATTTTCAAAGTTGGGAAAAATGAAAAATTATTCTAAGTCCCCATTCGTAGTTCTTTTTGATTCGTATTGCTTCGGCGCAAAGTAGGTAGGGACACTCATGGCTTTTCAATTTTTGGATAGGGACAGCCGGATAGACGTCATTCAGCATAAAAGCTATTGTTATATGCATAGTTTGATGTGAGGAATGGGAATTGATTGAAATTTTCACCCGCCAATTACCGGCTGGCCTGATTTTAAGGTTTGAGAATCTTGACAACGATTTTGCATACCAACAAAAATAGTATCAAGCAAAAATATCACTTATTTTTCTAATTTTCGACTTGTAGAACCATCAAGTATACTATTCTTTGGATTCTAGGATTTTTTTCAACTCATTATTTTCAAAGTTGGGAAAAATGAAAAATTATTCTAAGTCCCCATTCGTAGTTCTTTTTGATTCGTATTGCTTTGGCGCAAAGTAGGTAGGGACACTCATGGCTTCACAATTTTTCGATAGACACAGTCGGGTACTCGACACTCAACATGAAAGCTATGTTTATATGCATAATTTGATGTGAGGAACAATAAATGCTCGAAATTTTCAGGCACCAATTACCCCCTGGCCTCATTTCGATAGGATTGGGAATCTTGACAATGATTTCGCGTACCAACAAAAATAGCATCAACCAAAAATCTCAACTATTTTTATAAATTTCGACTTCTAGAACGAACAAGTATACTATTCTTTGGATTCTAAGATTTTTTTCAACTCATTATTTTCAAAGTTGGGAAAAATGAAAAATTATTCTAAGTCCCCATTCGTAGTTCTTTTTGATTCGTATTGCTTCGGCGCAAAGTAGGTAGGGACACTCATGGCTTTTCAATTTTTGGATAGGGACAGCCGGATAGACGTCATTCAGCATAAAAGCTATTGTTATATGCATAGTTTGATGTGAGGAATGGGAATTGATTGAAATTTTCACCCGCCAATTACCGGCTGGCCTGATTTTAAGGTTTGAGAATCTTGACAACGATTTTGCATACCAACAAAAATAGCATCAAGCAAAAATATCACTTATTTTTCTAATTTTCGACTTGTAGAACGATCAAGTATACTATTCTTTGGATTCTAAGATTTTTTTCAACTCATTATTTTCAAAGTTGGGAAAAATGAAAAATTATTCTAAGTCCCCATTCGTAGTTCTTCTTGATTCGTATTGCTTCGGCGCAAAGTAGGTAGGGACACTCATGGCTTTTCAATTTTTGGATAGGGACAGCCGGATAGACGTCATTCAGCATAAAAGCTATTGTTATATGCATAGTTTGATGTGAGGAATGGGAATTGATTGAAATTTTCACCCGCCAATTACCGGCTGGCCTGATTTTAAGGTTTGAGAATCTTGACAACGATTTTGCATACCAACAAAAATAGTATCAAGCAAAAATATCACTTATTTTTCTAATTTTCGACTTGTAGAACCATCAAGTATACTATTCTTTGGATTCTAGGATTTTTTTCAACTCATTATTTTCAAAGTTGGGAAAAATGAAAAATTATTCTAAGTCCCCATTCGTAGTTCTTTTTGATTCGTATTGCTTCGGCGCAAAGTAGGTAGGGACACTCATGGCTTTTCAATTTTTGGATAGGGACAGCCGGATAGACGTCATTCAGCATACAAGCTATTGTTATATGCATAGTTTGATGTGAGGAATGGGAATTGATTGAAATTTTCACCCGCCAATTACCGGCTGGCCTGATTTTAAGGTTTGAGAATCTTGACAACGATTTTGCATACCAACAAAAATAGCATCAAGCAAAAATATCACTTATTTTTCTAATTTTCGACTTGTAGAACGATCAAGTATACTATTCTTTGGTTTCTAAGATTTTTTTCAACTCATTATTTTCAAAGTTGGGAAAAATGGAAAATTACTCTAAGTCCCCATTCGTAGTTCTTTTTGATTCGTATTGCTTCGGCGCAAAGTAGGTAGGGACACTCATGGCTTTTCAATTTTTGGATAGGGACAGCCGGATAGACGTCATTCAGCATACAAGCTATTGTTATATGCATAGTTTGATGTGAGGAATGGGAATTGATTGAAATTTTCACCCGCCAATTACCGGCTGGCCTGATTTTAAGGTTTGAGAATCTTGACAACGATTTTGCATACCAACAAAAATAGCATCAAGCAAAAATATCACTTATTTTTCTAATTTTCGACTTGTAGAACGATCAAGTATACTATTCTTTGGATTCTAAGATTTTTTTCAACTCATTATTTTCAAAGTTGGGAAAAATGAAAAATTATTCTAAGTCCCCATTCGTAGTTCTTCTTGATTCGTATTGCTTCGGCGCAAAGTAGGTAGGGACACTCATGGCTTTTCAATTTTTGGATAGGGACAGCCGGATAGACGTCATTCAGCATAAAAGCTATTGTTATATGCATAGTTTGATGTGAGGAATGGGAATTGATTGAAATTTTCACCCGCCAATTACCGGCTGGCCTGATTTTAAGGTTTGAGAATCTTGACAACGATTTTGCATACCAACAAAAATAGTATCAAGCAAAAATATCACTTATTTTTCTAATTTTCGACTTGTAGAACCATCAAGTATACTATTCTTTGGATTCTAGGATTTTTTTCAACTCATTATTTTCAAAGTTGGGAAAAATGAAAAATTATTCTAAGTCCCCATTCGTAGTTCTTTTTGATTCGTATTGCTTCGGCGCAAAGTAGGTAGGGACACTCATGGCTTTTCAATTTTTGGATAGGGACAGCCGGATAGACGTCATTCAGCATACAAGCTATTGTTATATGCATAGTTTGATGTGAGGAATGGGAATTGATTGAAATTTTCACCCGCCAATTACCGGCTGGCCTGATTTTAAGGTTTGAGAATCTTGACAACGATTTTGCATACCAACAAAAATAGCATCAAGCAAAAATATCACTTATTTTTCTAATTTTCGACTTGTAGAACGATCAAGTATACTATTCTTTGGTTTCTAAGATTTTTTTCAACTCATTATTTTCAAAGTTGGGAAAAATGGAAAATTACTCTAAGTCCCCATTCGTAGTTCTTTTTGATTCGTATTGCTTCGGCGCAAAGTAGGTAGGGACACTCATGGCTTTTCAATTTTTGGATAGGGACAGCCGGATAGACGTCATTCAGCATAAAAGCTATTGTTATATGCATAGTTTGATGTGAGGAATGGGAATTGATTGAAATTTTCACCCGCCAATTACCGGCTGGCCTGATTTTAAGGTTTGAGAATCTTGACAACGATTTTGCATACCAACAAAAATAGCATCAAGCAAAAATATCACTTATTTTTCTAATTTTCGACTTGTAGAACGATCAAGTATACTATTCTTTGGATTCTAAGATTTTTTTCAACTCATTATTTTCAAAGTTGGGAAAAATGAAAAATTATTCTAAGTCCCCATTCGTAGTTCTTCTTGATTCGTATTGCTTCGGCGCAAAGTAGGTAGGGACACTCATGGCTTTTCAATTTTTGGATAGGGACAGCCGGATAGACGTCATTCAGCATAAAAGCTATTGTTATATGCATAGTTTGATGTGAGGAATGGGAATTGATTGAAATTTTCACCCGCCAATTACCGGCTGGCCTGATTTTAAGGTTTGAGAATCTTGACAACGATTTTGCATACCAACAAAAATAGTATCAAGCAAAAATATCACTTATTTTTCTAATTTTCGACTTGTAGAACCATCAAGTATACTATTCTTTGGATTCTAGGATTTTTTTCAACTCATTATTTTCAAAGTTGGGAAAAATGAAAAATTATTCTGTCCCCATTCGTAGTTCTTTTTGATTCGTATTGCTTCGGCGCAAAGTAGGTAGGGACACTCATGGCTTTTCAATTTTTGGATAGGGACAGCCGGATAGACGTCATTCAGCATAAAAGCTATTGTTATATGCATAGTTTGATGTGAGGAATGGGAATTGATTGAAATTTTCACCCGCCAATTACCGGCTGGCGTGATTTTAAGGTTTGAGAATCTTGACAACGATTTTGCATACCAACAAAAATAGTATCAAGCAAAAATATCACTTATTTTTCTAATTTTCGAATTGTAGAACCATCAAGTATACTATTCTTTGGATTCTAGGATTTTTTTCAACTCATTATTTTCAAAGTTGGGAAAAATGAAAAATTATTCTAAGTCCCCATTCGTAGTTCTTTTTGATTCGTATTGCTTCGGCGCAAAGTAGGTAGGGACACTCATGGCTTTTCAATTTTTGGATAGGGACAGCCGGATAGACGTCATTCAGCATAAAAGCTATTGTTATATGCATAGTTTGATGTGAGGAATGGGAATTGATTGAAATTTTCACCCGCCAATTACCGGCTGGCCTGATTTTAAGGTTTGAGAATCTTGACAACGATTTTGCATACCAACAAAAATATTATCAAGCAAAAATATCACTTATTTTTCTAATTTTCGACTTGTAGAACCATCAAGTATACTATTCTTTGGATTCTAGGATTTTTTTCAACTCATTATTTTCAAAGTTGGGAAAAATGAAAAATTATTCTAAGTCCCCATTCGTAGTTCTTTTTGATTCGTATTGCTTCGGCGCAAAGTAGGTAGGGACACTCATGGCTTTTCAATTTTTGGATAGGGACAGCCGGATAGACGTCATTCAGCATAAAAGCTATTGTTATATGCATAGTTTGATGTGAGGAATGGGAATTGATTGAAATTTTCAGCCGCCAATTACCGGCTGGCCTGATTTTAAGGTTTGAGAATCTTGACAACGATTTTGCATACCAACAAAAATAGCATCAAGCAAAAATATCACTTATTTTTCTAATTTTCGACTTGTAGAACGATCAAGTATACTATTCTTTGGATTCTAAGATTTTTTTCAACTCATTATTTTCAAAGTTGGGAAAAATGAAAAATTATTCTAAGTCCCCATTCGTAGTTCTTTTTGATTCGTATTGCTTCGGCGCAAAGTAGGTAGGGACACTCATGGCTTTTCAATTTTTGGATAGGGACAGCCGGATAGACGTCATTCAGCATAAAAGCTATTGTTATATGCATAGTTTGATGTGAGGAATGGGAATTGATTGAAATTTTCACCCGCCAATTACCCCCTGGCCTCATTTCGATAGGATTGGGAATCTTGACAATGATTTCGCGTACCAACAAAAATAGCATCAAGCAAAAATATCACTTATTTTTCTAATTTTCGACTTGTAGAACGATCAAGTATACTATTCTTTGGTTTCTAAGATTTTTTTCAAGTCATTATTTTCAAAGTTGGGAAAAATGAAAAATTATTCTAAGTCCCCATTCGTAGTTCTTTTTGATTCGTATTGCTTCGGCGCAAAGTAGGTAGGGACACTCATGGCTTTTCAATTTTTGGATAGGGACAGCCGGATAGACGTCATTCAGCATAAAAGCTATTGTTATATGCATAGTTTGATGTGAGGAATGGGAATTGATTGAAATTTTCACCCGCCAATTACCGGCTAGCCTGATTTTAAGGTTTGAGAATCTTGACAACGATTTTGCATACCAACAAAAATAGCATCAAGCAAAAATATCACTTATTTTTCCAATTTTCGACTTGTAGAACGATCAAGTATACTATTCTTTGGATTCTAAGATTTTTTTCAAGTGATTATTTTCAAAGTTGGGAAAAATGAAAAATTATTCTAAGTCCCCATTCGTAGTTCTTTTTGATTCGTATTGCTTCGGCGCAAAGTAGGTAGGGACACTTATGGATTTCTCAATTTTTGGATAGGGACAGCCGGATAGCCGTCATTCAGCATAAAAGCTATTGTTATATGCATAGTTTGATGTGAGGAATGGGAATTGATTGAAATTTTCACCCGCCAATTACCGGCTGGCCTGATTTTAAGGTTTGAGAATCTTGACAACGATTTTGCATACCGACAAAAATAGCATCAAGCAAAAATATCACTTATTTTTCCAATTTTCGACTTGTAGAACGATCAAGTATACTATTCTTTGGATTCTAAGATTTTTTTCAAGTGATTATTTTCAAAGTTGGGAAAAATGAAAAATTATTCTAAGTCGCCATTCGTAGTTCTTTTTGATTCGTATTGCTTCGGCGCAAAGTAGGTAGGGACACTTATGGCTTTCTCAATTTTTGGATAGGGACAGCCGGATAGCCGTCATTCAGCATAAAAGCTATTGTTATATGCATAGTTTGATGTGAGGAATGGGAATTGATTGAAATTTTCACCCGCCAATTACCGGCTGGCCTGATTTTAAGGTTTGAGAATCTTGACAACGATTTTGGATACCGACAAAAATAGCATCAAGCAAAAATATCACTTATTTTTCCAATTTTCGACTTGTAGAACGATCAAGTATACTATTCTTTGGATTCTAAGATTTTTTTCAAGTGATTATTTTCAAAGTTGGGAAAAATGAAAAATTATTCTAAGTCCCCATTCGTAGTTCTTCTTGATTCGTATTGCTTCGGCGCAAAGTAGGTAGGGACACTCATGGCTTTTCAATTTTTGGATAGGGACAGCCGGATAGACGTCATTCAGCATAAAAGCTATTGTTATATGCATAGTTTGATGTGAGGAATGGGAATTGATTGAAATTTTCACCCGCCAATTACCGGCTGGCCTGATTTTAAGGTTTGAGAATCTTGACAACGATTTTGCATACCAACAAAAATAGCATCAAGCAAAAATATCACTTATTTTTCTAATTTTCGACTTGTAGAACGATCAAGTATACTATTCTTTGGATTCTAAGATTTTTTTCAACTCATTATTTTCAAAGTTGGGAAAAATGAAAAATTATTCTAAGTCCCCATTCGTAGTTCTTCTTGATTCGTATTGCTTCGGCGCAAAGTAGGTAGGGACACTCATGGCTTTTCAATTTTTGGATAGGGACAGCCGGATAGACGTCATTCAGCATAAAAGCTATTGTTATATGCATAGTTTGATGTGAGGAATGGGAATTGATTGAAATTTTCACCCGCCAATTACCGGCTGGCCTGATTTTAAGGTTTGAGAATCTTGACAACGATTTTGCATACCAACAAAAATAGTATCAAGCAAAAATATCACTTATTTTTCTAATTTTCGACTTGTAGAACCATCAAGTATACTATTCTTTGGATTCTAGGATTTTTTTCAACTCATTATTTTCAAAGTTGGGAAAAATGAAAAATTATTCTGTCCCCATTCGTAGTTCTTTTTGATTCGTATTGCTTCGGCGCAAAGTAGGTAGGGACACTCATGGCTTTTCAATTTTTGGATAGGGACAGCCGGATAGACGTCATTCAGCATAAAAGCTATTGTTATATGCATAGTTTGATGTGAGGAATGGGAATTGATTGAAATTTTCACCCGCCAATTACCGGCTGGCGTGATTTTAAGGTTTGAGAATCTTGACAACGATTTTGCATACCAACAAAAATAGTATCAAGCAAAAATATCACTTATTTTTCTAATTTTCGACTTGTAGAACCATCAAGTATACTATTCTTTGGATTCTAGGATTTTTTTCAACTCATTATTTTCAAAGTTGGGAAAAATGAAAAATTATTCTAAGTCCCCATTCGTAGTTCTTTTTGATTCGTATTGCTTCGGCGCAAAGTAGGTAGGGACACTCATGGCTTTTCAATTTTTGGATAGGGACAGCCGGATAGACGTCATTCAGCATAAAAGCTATTGTTATATGCATAGTTTGATGTGAGGAATGGGAATTGATTGAAATTTTCACCCGCCAATTACCGGCTGGCCTGATTTTAAGGTTTGAGAATCTTGACAACGATTTTGCATACCAACAAAAATATTATCAAGCAAAAATATCACTTATTTTTCTAATTTTCGACTTGTAGAACCATCAAGTATACTATTCTTTGGATTCTAGGATTTTTTTCAACTCATTATTTTCAAAGTTGGGAAAAATGAAAAATTATTCTAAGTCCCCATTCGTAGTTCTTTTTGATTCGTATTGCTTCGGCGCAAAGTAGGTAGGGACACTCATGGCTTTTCAATTTTTGGATAGGGACAGCCGGATAGACGTCATTCAGCATAAAAGCTATTGTTATATGCATAGTTTGATGTGAGGAATGGGAATTGATTGAAATTTTCAGCCGCCAATTACCGGCTGGCCTGATTTTAAGGTTTGAGAATCTTGACAACGATTTTGCATACCAACAAAAATAGCATCAAGCAAAAATATCACTTATTTTTCTAATTTTCGACTTGTAGAACGATCAAGTATACTATTCTTTGGATTCTAAGATTTTTTTCAACTCATTATTTTCAAAGTTGGGAAAAATGAAAAATTATTCTAAGTCCCCATTCGTAGTTCTTTTTGATTCGTATTGCTTCGGCGCAAAGTAGGTAGGGACACTCATGGCTTTTCAATTTTTGGATAGGGACAGCCGGATAGACGTCATTCAGCATAAAAGCTATTGTTATATGCATAGTTTGATGTGAGGAATGGGAATTGATTGAAATTTTCACCCGCCAATTACCCCCTGGCCTCATTTCGATAGGATTGGGAATCTTGACAATGATTTCGCGTACCAACAAAAATAGCATCAAGCAAAAATATCACTTATTTTTCTAATTTTCGACTTGTAGAACGATCAAGTATACTATTCTTTGGTTTCTAAGATTTTTTTCAAGTCATTATTTTCAAAGTTGGGAAAAATGAAAAATTATTCTAAGTCCCCATTCGTAGTTCTTTTTGATTCGTATTGCTTCGGCGCAAAGTAGGTAGGGACACTCATGGCTTTTCAATTTTTGGATAGGGACAGCCGGATAGACGTCATTCAGCATAAAAGCTATTGTTATATGCATAGTTTGATGTGAGGAATGGGAATTGATTGAAATTTTCACCCGCCAATTACCGGCTAGCCTGATTTTAAGGTTTGAGAATCTTGACAACGATTTTGCATACCAACAAAAATAGCATCAAGCAAAAATATCACTTATTTTTCCAATTTTCGACTTGTAGAACGATCAAGTATACTATTCTTTGGATTCTAAGATTTTTTTCAAGTGATTATTTTCAAAGTTGGGAAAAATGAAAAATTATTCTAAGTCCCCATTCGTAGTTCTTTTTGATTCGTATTGCTTCGGCGCAAAGTAGGTAGGGACACTTATGGATTTCTCAATTTTTGGATAGGGACAGCCGGATAGCCGTCATTCAGCATAAAAGCTATTGTTATATGCATAGTTTGATGTGAGGAATGGGAATTGATTGAAATTTTCACCCGCCAATTACCGGCTGGCCTGATTTTAAGGTTTGAGAATCTTGACAACGATTTTGCATACCGACAAAAATAGCATCAAGCAAAAATATCACTTATTTTTCCAATTTTCGACTTGTAGAACGATCAAGTATACTATTCTTTGGATTCTAAGATTTTTTTCAAGTGATTATTTTCAAAGTTGGGAAAAATGAAAAATTATTCTAAGTCGCCATTCGTAGTTCTTTTTGATTCGTATTGCTTCGGCGCAAAGTAGGTAGGGACACTTATGGCTTTCTCAATTTTTGGATAGGGACAGCCGGATAGCCGTCATTCAGCATAAAAGCTATTGTTATATGCATAGTTTGATGTGAGGAATGGGAATTGATTGAAATTTTCACCCGCCAATTACCGGCTGGCCTGATTTTAAGGTTTGAGAATCTTGACAACGATTTTGGATACCGACAAAAATAGCATCAAGCAAAAATATCACTTATTTTTCCAATTTTCGACTTGTAGAACGATCAAGTATACTATTCTTTGGATTCTAAGATTTTTTTCAAGTGATTATTTTCAAAGTTGGGAAAAATGAAAAATTATTCTAAGTCCCCATTCGTAGTTCTTCTTGATTCGTATTGCTTCGGCGCAAAGTAGGTAGGGACACTCATGGCTTTTCAATTTTTGGATAGGGACAGCCGGATAGACGTCATTCAGCATAAAAGCTATTGTTATATGCATAGTTTGATGTGAGGAATGGGAATTGATTGAAATTTTCACCCGCCAATTACCGGCTGGCCTGATTTTAAGGTTTGAGAATCTTGACAACGATTTTGCATACCAACAAAAATAGTATCAAGCAAAAATATCACTTATTTTTCTAATTTTCGACTTGTAGAACCATCAAGTATACTATTCTTTGGATTCTAGGATTTTTTTCAACTCATTATTTTCAAAGTTGGGAAAAATGAAAAATTATTCTAAGTCCCCATTCGTAGTTCTTTTTGATTCGTATTGCTTCGGCGCAAAGTAGGTAGGGACACTCATGGCTTTTCAATTTTTGGATAGGGACAGCCGGATAGACGTCATTCAGCATAAAAGCTATTGTTATATGCATAGTTTGATGTGAGGAATGGGAATTGATTGAAATTTTCACCCGCCAATTGCCGGCTGGCCTGATTTTAAGGTTTGAGAATCTTGACAACGATTTTGCATACCGACAAAAATAGCATCAAGCAAAAATATCACTTATTTTTCCAATTTTCGACTTGTAGAACGATCAAGTATACTATTCTTTGGATTCTAAGATTTTTTTCAAGTGATTATTTTCAAAGTTGGGAAAAATGAAAAATTATTCTAAGTCCCCATTCGTAGTTCTTTTTGATTCGTATTGCTTCGGCGCAAAGTAGGTAGGGACACTTATGGATTTCTCAATTTTTGGATAGGGACAGCCGGATAGCCGTCATTCAGCATAAAAGCTATTGTTATATGCATAGTTTGATGTGAGGAATGGGAATTGATTGAAATTTTCACCCGCCAATTGCCGGCTGGCCTGATTTTAAGGTTTGAGAATCTTGACAACGATTTTGCATACCGACAAAAATAGCATCAAGCAAAAATATCACTTATTTTTCCAATTTTCGACTTGTAGAACGATCAAGTATACTATTCTTTGGATTCTAAGATTTTTTTCAAGTGATTATTTTCAAAGTTGGGAAAAATGAAAAATTATTCTAAGTCCCCATTCGTAGTTCTTTTTGATTCGTATTGCTTCGGCGCAAAGTAGGTAGGGACACTTATGGATTTCTCAATTTTTGGATAGGGACAGCCGGATAGCCGTCATTCAGCATAAAAGCTATTGTTATATGCATAGTTTGATGTGAGGAATGGGAATTGATTGAAATTTTCACCCGCCAATTGCCGGCTGGCCTGATTTTAAGGTTTGAGAATCTTGACAACGATTTTGCATACCGACAAAAATAGTATCAAGCAAAAATATCACTTATTTTTCTAATTTTCGACTTGTAGAACCATCAAGTATACTATTCTTTGGATTCTAGGATTTTTTTCAACTCATTATTTTCAAAGTTGGGAAAAATGAAAAATTATTCTAAGTCCCCATTCGTAGTTCTTTTTGATTCGTATTGCTTCGGCGCAAAGTAGGTAGGGACACTCATGGCTTTTCAATTTTTGGATAGGGACAGCCGGATAGACGTCATTCAGCATAAAAGCTATTGTTATATGCATAGTTTGATGTGAGGAATGGGAATTGATTGAAATTTTCACCCGCCAATTACCGGCTGGCCTGATTTTAAGGTTTGAGAATCTTGACAACGATTTTGCATACCAACAAAAATATTATCAAGCAAAAATATCACTTATTTTTCTAATTTTCGACTTGTAGAACCATCAAGTATACTATTCTTTGGATTCTAGGATTTTTTTCAACTCATTATTTTCAAAGTTGGGAAAAATGAAAAATTATTCTAAGTCCCCATTCGTAGTTCTTTTTGATTCGTATTGCTTCGGCGCAAAGTAGGTAGGGACACTCATGGCTTTTCAATTTTTGGATAGGGACAGCCGGATAGACGTCATTCAGCATAAAAGCTATTGTTATATGCATAGTTTGATGTGAGGAATGGGAATTGATTGAAATTTTCAGCCGCCAATTACCGGCTGGCCTGATTTTAAGGTTTGAGAATCTTGACAACGATTTTGCATACCAACAAAAATAGCATCAAGCAAAAATATCACTTATTTTTCTAATTTTCGACTTGTAGAACGATCAAGTATACTATTCTTTGGATTCTAAGATTTTTTTCAACTCATTATTTTCAAAGTTGGGAAAAATGAAAAATTATTCTAAGTCCCCATTCGTAGTTCTTTTTGATTCGTATTGCTTCGGCGCAAAGTAGGTAGGGACACTCATGGCTTTTCAATTTTTGGATAGGGACAGCCGGATAGACGTCATTCAGCATAAAAGCTATTGTTATATGCATAGTTTGATGTGAGGAATGGGAATTGATTGAAATTTTCACCCGCCAATTACCCCCTGGCCTCATTTCGATAGGATTGGGAATCTTGACAATGATTTCGCGTACCAACAAAAATAGCATCAAGCAAAAATATCACTTATTTTTCTAATTTTCGACTTGTAGAACGATCAAGTATACTATTCTTTGGTTTCTAAGATTTTTTTCAAGTCATTATTTTCAAAGTTGGGAAAAATGAAAAATTATTCTAAGTCCCCATTCGTAGTTCTTTTTGATTCGTATTGCTTCGGCGCAAAGTAGGTAGGGACACTCATGGCTTTTCAATTTTTGGATAGGGACAGCCGGATAGACGTCATTCAGCATAAAAGCTATTGTTATATGCATAGTTTGATGTGAGGAATGGGAATTGATTGAAATTTTCACCCGCCAATTACCGGCTAGCCTGATTTTAAGGTTTGAGAATCTTGACAACGATTTTGCATACCAACAAAAATAGCATCAAGCAAAAATATCACTTATTTTTCCAATTTTCGACTTGTAGAACGATCAAGTATACTATTCTTTGGATTCTAAGATTTTTTTCAAGTGATTATTTTCAAAGTTGGGAAAAATGAAAAATTATTCTAAGTCCCCATTCGTAGTTCTTTTTGATTCGTATTGCTTCGGCGCAAAGTAGGTAGGGACACTTATGGATTTCTCAATTTTTGGATAGGGACAGCCGGATAGCCGTCATTCAGCATAAAAGCTATTGTTATATGCATAGTTTGATGTGAGGAATGGGAATTGATTGAAATTTTCACCCGCCAATTACCGGCTGGCCTGATTTTAAGGTTTGAGAATCTTGACAACGATTTTGCATACCGACAAAAATAGCATCAAGCAAAAATATCACTTATTTTTCCAATTTTCGACTTGTAGAACGATCAAGTATACTATTCTTTGGATTCTAAGATTTTTTTCAAGTGATTATTTTCAAAGTTGGGAAAAATGAAAAATTATTCTAAGTCCCCATTCGTAGTTCTTTTTGATTCGTATTGCTTCGGCGCAAAGTAGGTAGGGACACTTATGGCTTTCTCAATTTTTGGATAGGGACAGCCGGATAGCCGTCATTCAGCATAAAAGCTATTGTTATATGCATAGTTTGATGTGAGGAATGGGAATTGATTGAAATTTTCACCCGCCAATTACCGGCTGGCCTGATTTTAAGGTTTGAGAATCTTGACAACGATTTTGGATACCGACAAAAATAGCATCAAGCAAAAATATCACTTATTTTTCCAATTTTCGACTTGTAGAACGATCAAGTATACTATTCTTTGGATTCTAAGATTTTTTTCAAGTGATTATTTTCAAAGTTGGGAAAAATGAAAAATTATTCTAAGTCCCCATTCGTAGTTCTTCTTGATTCGTATTGCTTCGGCGCAAAGTAGGTAGGGACACTCATGGCTTTTCAATTTTTGGATAGGGACAGCCGGATAGACGTCATTCAGCATAAAAGCTATTGTTATATGCATAGTTTGATGTGAGGAATGGGAATTGATTGAAATTTTCACCCGCCAATTACCGGCTGGCCTGATTTTAAGGTTTGAGAATCTTGACAACGATTTTGCATACCAACAAAAATAGTATCAAGCAAAAATATCACTTATTTTTCTAATTTTCGACTTGTAGAACCATCAAGTATACTATTCTTTGGATTCTAGGATTTTTTTCAACTCATTATTTTCAAAGTTGGGAAAAATGAAAAATTATTCTAAGTCCCCATTCGTAGTTCTTTTTGATTCGTATTGCTTCGGCGCAAAGTAGGTAGGGACACTCATGGCTTTTCAATTTTTGGATAGGGACAGCCGGATAGACGTCATTCAGCATAAAAGCTATTGTTATATGCATAGTTTGATGTGAGGAATGGGAATTGATTGAAATTTTCACCCGCCAATTACCCCCTGGCCTCATTTCGATAGGATTGGGAATCTTGACAATGATTTCGCGTACCAACAAAAATAGCATCAAGCAAAAATATCACTTATTTTTCTAATTTTCGACTTGTAGAACGATCAAGTATACTATTCTTTGGATTCTAAGATTTTTTTCAAGTGATTATTTTCAAAGTTGGGAAAAATGAAAAATTATTCTAAGTCCCCATTCGTAGTTCTTTTTGATTCGTATTGCTTCGGCGCAAAGTAGGTAGGGACACTTATGGCTTTCTCAATTTTTGGATAGGGACAGCCGGATAGCCGTCATTCAGCATAAAAGCTATTGTTATATGCATAGTTTGATGTGAGGAATGGGAATTGATTGAAATTTTCACCCGCCAATTACCGGCTGGCCTGATTTTAAGGTTTGAGAATCTTGACAACGATTTTGCATACCAACAAAAATAGCATCAAGCAAAAATATCACTTATTTTTCTAATTTTCGACTTGTAGAACGATCAAGTATACTATTCTTTGGATTCTAAGATTTTTTTCAACTCATTATTTTCAAAGTTGGGAAAAATGAAAAATTATTCTAAGTCCCCATTCGTAGTTCTTCTTGATTCGTATTGCTTCGGCGCAAAGTAGGTAGGGACACTCATGGCTTTTCAATTTTTGGATAGGGACAGCCGGATAGACGTCATTCAGCATAAAAGCTATTGTTATATGCATAGTTTGATGTGAGGAATGGGAATTGATTGAAATTTTCACCCGCCAATTGCCGGCTGGCCTGATTTTAAGGTTTGAGAATCTTGACAACGATTTTGCATACCGACAAAAATAGCATCAAGCAAAAATATCACTTATTTTTCCAATTTTCGACTTGTAGAACGATCAAGTATACTATTCTTTGGATTCTAAGATTTTTTTCAAGTGATTATTTTCAAAGTTGGGAAAAATGAAAAATTATTCTAAGTCCCCATTCGTAGTTCTTTTTGATTCGTATTGCTTCGGCGCAAAGTAGGTAGGGACACTTATGGATTTCTCAATTTTTGGATAGGGACAGCCGGATAGCCGTCATTCAGCATAAAAGCTATTGTTATATGCATAGTTTGATGTGAGGAATGGGAATTGATTGAAATTTTCACCCGCCAATTGCCGGCTGGCCTGATTTTAAGGTTTGAGAATCTTGACAACGATTTTGCATACCGACAAAAATAGTATCAAGCAAAAATATCACTTATTTTTCTAATTTTCGACTTGTAGAACCATCAAGTATACTATTCTTTGGATTCTAGGATTTTTTTCAACTCATTATTTTCAAAGTTGGGAAAAATGAAAAATTATTCTAAGTCCCCATTCGTAGTTCTTTTTGATTCGTATTGCTTCGGCGCAAAGTAGGTAGGGACACTCATGGCTTTTCAATTTTTGGATAGGGACAGCCGGATAGACGTCATTCAGCATAAAAGCTATTGTTATATGCATAGTTTGATGTGAGGAATGGGAATTGATTGAAATTTTCACCCGCCAATTACCGGCTGGCCTGATTTTAAGGTTTGAGAATCTTGACAACGATTTTGCATACCAACAAAAATATTATCAAGCAAAAATATCACTTATTTTTCTAATTTTCGACTTGTAGAACCATCAAGTATACTATTCTTTGGATTCTAGGATTTTTTTCAACTCATTATTTTCAAAGTTGGGAAAAATGAAAAATTATTCTAAGTCCCCATTCGTAGTTCTTTTTGATTCGTATTGCTTCGGCGCAAAGTAGGTAGGGACACTCATGGCTTTTCAATTTTTGGATAGGGACAGCCGGATAGACGTCATTCAGCATAAAAGCTATTGTTATATGCATAGTTTGATGTGAGGAATGGGAATTGATTGAAATTTTCAGCCGCCAATTACCGGCTGGCCTGATTTTAAGGTTTGAGAATCTTGACAACGATTTTGCATACCAACAAAAATAGCATCAAGCAAAAATATCACTTATTTTTCTAATTTTCGACTTGTAGAACGATCAAGTATACTATTCTTTGGATTCTAAGATTTTTTTCAACTCATTATTTTCAAAGTTGGGAAAAATGAAAAATTATTCTAAGTCCCCATTCGTAGTTCTTTTTGATTCGTATTGCTTCGGCGCAAAGTAGGTAGGGACACTCATGGCTTTTCAATTTTTGGATAGGGACAGCCGGATAGACGTCATTCAGCATAAAAGCTATTGTTATATGCATAGTTTGATGTGAGGAATGGGAATTGATTGAAATTTTCACCCGCCAATTACCCCCTGGCCTCATTTCGATAGGATTGGGAATCTTGACAATGATTTCGCGTACCAACAAAAATAGCATCAAGCAAAAATATCACTTATTTTTCTAATTTTCGACTTGTAGAACGATCAAGTATACTATTCTTTGGTTTCTAAGATTTTTTTCAAGTCATTATTTTCAAAGTTGGGAAAAATGAAAAATTATTCTAAGTCCCCATTCGTAGTTCTTTTTGATTCGTATTGCTTCGGCGCAAAGTAGGTAGGGACACTCATGGCTTTTCAATTTTTGGATAGGGACAGCCGGATAGACGTCATTCAGCATAAAAGCTATTGTTATATGCATAGTTTGATGTGAGGAATGGGAATTGATTGAAATTTTCACCCGCCAATTACCGGCTAGCCTGATTTTAAGGTTTGAGAATCTTGACAACGATTTTGCATACCAACAAAAATAGCATCAAGCAAAAATATCACTTATTTTTCCAATTTTCGACTTGTAGAACGATCAAGTATACTATTCTTTGGATTCTAAGATTTTTTTCAAGTGATTATTTTCAAAGTTGGGAAAAATGAAAAATTATTCTAAGTCCCCATTCGTAGTTCTTTTTGATTCGTATTGCTTCGGCGCAAAGTAGGTAGGGACACTTATGGATTTCTCAATTTTTGGATAGGGACAGCCGGATAGCCGTCATTCAGCATAAAAGCTATTGTTATATGCATAGTTTGATGTGAGGAATGGGAATTGATTGAAATTTTCACCCGCCAATTACCGGCTGGCCTGATTTTAAGGTTTGAGAATCTTGACAACGATTTTGCATACCGACAAAAATAGCATCAAGCAAAAATATCACTTATTTTTCCAATTTTCGACTTGTAGAACGATCAAGTATACTATTCTTTGGATTCTAAGATTTTTTTCAAGTGATTATTTTCAAAGTTGGGAAAAATGAAAAATTATTCTAAGTCCCCATTCGTAGTTCTTTTTGATTCGTATTGCTTCGGCGCAAAGTAGGTAGGGACACTTATGGCTTTCTCAATTTTTGGATAGGGACAGCCGGATAGCCGTCATTCAGCATAAAAGCTATTGTTATATGCATAGTTTGATGTGAGGAATGGGAATTGATTGAAATTTTCACCCGCCAATTACCGGCTGGCCTGATTTTAAGGTTTGAGAATCTTGACAACGATTTTGGATACCGACAAAAATAGCATCAAGCAAAAATATCACTTATTTTTCCAATTTTCGACTTGTAGAACGATCAAGTATACTATTCTTTGGATTCTAAGATTTTTTTCAAGTGATTATTTTCAAAGTTGGGAAAAATGAAAAATTATTCTAAGTCCCCATTCGTAGTTCTTCTTGATTCGTATTGCTTCGGCGCAAAGTAGGTAGGGACACTCATGGCTTTTCAATTTTTGGATAGGGACAGCCGGATAGACGTCATTCAGCATAAAAGCTATTGTTATATGCATAGTTTGATGTGAGGAATGGGAATTGATTGAAATTTTCACCCGCCAATTACCGGCTGGCCTGATTTTAAGGTTTGAGAATCTTGACAACGATTTTGCATACCAACAAAAATAGTATCAAGCAAAAATATCACTTATTTTTCTAATTTTCGACTTGTAGAACCATCAAGTATACTATTCTTTGGATTCTAGGATTTTTTTCAACTCATTATTTTCAAAGTTGGGAAAAATGAAAAATTATTCTAAGTCCCCATTCGTAGTTCTTTTTGATTCGTATTGCTTCGGCGCAAAGTAGGTAGGGACACTCATGGCTTTTCAATTTTTGGATAGGGACAGCCGGATAGACGTCATTCAGCATAAAAGCTATTGTTATATGCATAGTTTGATGTGAGGAATGGGAATTGATTGAAATTTTCACCCGCCAATTACCCCCTGGCCTCATTTCGATAGGATTGGGAATCTTGACAATGATTTCGCGTACCAACAAAAATAGCATCAAGCAAAAATATCACTTATTTTTCTAATTTTCGACTTGTAGAACGATCAAGTATACTATTCTTTGGATTCTAAGATTTTTTTCAAGTGATTATTTTCAAAGTTGGGAAAAATGAAAAATTATTCTAAGTCCCCATTCGTAGTTCTTTTTGATTCGTATTGCTTCGGCGCAAAGTAGGTAGGGACACTTATGGCTTTCTCAATTTTTGGATAGGGACAGCCGGATAGCCGTCATTCAGCATAAAAGCTATTGTTATATGCATAGTTTGATGTGAGGAATGGGAATTGATTGAAATTTTCACCCGCCAATTACCGGCTGGCCTGATTTTAAGGTTTGAGAATCTTGACAACGATTTTGCATACCAACAAAAATAGCATCAAGCAAAAATATCACTTATTTTTCTAATTTTCGACTTGTAGAACGATCAAGTATACTATTCTTTGGATTCTAAGATTTTTTTCAACTCATTATTTTCAAAGTTGGGAAAAATGAAAAATTATTCTAAGTCCCCATTCGTAGTTCTTCTTGATTCGTATTGCTTCGGCGCAAAGTAGGTAGGGACACTCATGGCTTTTCAATTTTTGGATAGGGACAGCCGGATAGACGTCATTCAGCATAAAAGCTATTGTTATATGCATAGTTTGATGTGAGGAATGGGAATTGATTGAAATTTTCACCCGCCAATTGCCGGCTGGCCTGATTTTAAGGTTTGAGAATCTTGACAACGATTTTGCATACCGACAAAAATAGCATCAAGCAAAAATATCACTTATTTTTCCAATTTTCGACTTGTAGAACGATCAAGTATACTATTCTTTGGATTCTAAGATTTTTTTCAAGTGATTATTTTCAAAGTTGGGAAAAATGAAAAATTATTCTAAGTCCCCATTCGTAGTTCTTTTTGATTCGTATTGCTTCGGCGCAAAGTAGGTAGGGACACTTATGGATTTCTCAATTTTTGGATAGGGACAGCCGGATAGCCGTCATTCAGCATAAAAGCTATTGTTATATGCATAGTTTGATGTGAGGAATGGGAATTGATTGAAATTTTCACCCGCCAATTGCCGGCTGGCCTGATTTTAAGGTTTGAGAATCTTGACAACGATTTTGCATACCGACAAAAATAGCATCAAGCAAAAATATCACTTATTTTTCCAATTTTCGACTTGTAGAACGATCAAGTATACTATTCTTTGGATTCTAAGATTTTTTTCAAGTGATTATTTTCAAAGTTGGGAAAAATGAAAAATTATTCTAAGTCCCCATTCGTAGTTCTTTTTGATTCGTATTGCTTCGGCGCAAAGTAGGTAGGGACACTTATGGATTTCTCAATTTTTGGATAGGGACAGCCGGATAGCCGTCATTCAGCATAAAAGCTATTGTTATATGCATAGTTTGATGTGAGGAATGGGAATTGATTGAAATTTTCACCCGCCAATTGCCGGCTGGCCTGATTTTAAGGTTTGAGAATCTTGACAACGATTTTGCATACCGACAAAAATAGCATCAAGCAAAAATATCACTTATTTTTCCAATTTTCGACTTCTAGAACGATCAAGTATACTATTCTTTGGATTCTAAGATTTTTTTCAAGTGATTATTTTCAAAGTTGGGAAAAATGAAAAATTATTCTAAGTCCCCATTCGTAGTTCTTTTTGATTCGTATTGCTTCGGCGCAAAGTAGGTAGGGACACTCATGGCTTTTCAATTTTTGGATAGGGACAGCCGGATAGACGTCATTCAGCATACAAGCTATTGTTATATGCATAGTTTGATGTGAGGAATGGGAATTGATTGAAATTTTCACCCGCCAATTACCGGCTGGCCTGATTTTAAGGTTTGAGAATCTTGACAACGATTTTGCATACCAACAAAAATAGTATCAAGCAAAAATATCACTTATTTTTCTAATTTTCGACTTGTAGAACCATCAAGTATACTATTCTTTGGATTCTAGGATTTTTTTCAACTCATTATTTTCAAAGTTGGGAAAAATGAAAAATTATTCTAAGTCCCCATTCGTAGTTCTTTTTGATTCGTATTGCTTCGGCGCAAAGTAGGTAGGGACACTCATGGCTTTTCAATTTTTGGATAGGGACAGCCGGATAGACGTCATTCAGCATAAAAGCTATTGTTATATGCATAGTTTGATGTGAGGAATGGGAATTGATTGAAATTTTCACCCGCCAATTACCGGCTGGCCTGATTTTAAGGTTTGAGAATCTTGACAACGATTTTGCATACCAACAAAAATAGCATCAAGCAAAAATATCACTTATTTTTCTAATTTTCGACTTGTAGAACGATCAAGTATACTATTCTTTGGATTCTAAGATTTTTTTCAACTCATTATTTTCAAAGTTGGGAAAAATGAAAAATTATTCTAAGTCCCCATTCGTAGTTCTTCTTGATTCGTATTGCTTCGGCGCAAAGTAGGTAGGGACACTCATGGCTTTTCAATTTTTGGATAGGGACAGCCGGATAGACGTCATTCAGCATAAAAGCTATTGTTATATGCATAGTTTGATGTGAGGAATGGGAATTGATTGAAATTTTCACCCGCCAATTACCGGCTGGCCTGATTTTAAGGTTTGAGAATCTTGACAACGATTTTGCATACCAACAAAAATAGTATCAAGCAAAAATATCACTTATTTTTCTAATTTTCGACTTGTAGAACCATCAAGTATACTATTCTTTGGATTCTAGGATTTTTTTCAACTCATTATTTTCAAAGTTGGGAAAAATGAAAAATTATTCTAAGTCCCCATTCGTAGTTCTTTTTGATTCGTATTGCTTCGGCGCAAAGTAGGTAGGGACACTCATGGCTTTTCAATTTTTGGATAGGGACAGCCGGATAGACGTCATTCAGCATACAAGCTATTGTTATATGCATAGTTTGATGTGAGGAATGGGAATTGATTGAAATTTTCACCCGCCAATTACCGGCTGGCCTGATTTTAAGGTTTGAGAATCTTGACAACGATTTTGCATACCAACAAAAATAGCATCAAGCAAAAATATCACTTATTTTTCTAATTTTCGACTTGTAGAACGATCAAGTATACTATTCTTTGGTTTCTAAGATTTTTTTCAACTCATTATTTTCAAAGTTGGGAAAAATGGAAAATTACTCTAAGTCCCCATTCGTAGTTCTTTTTGATTCGTATTGCTTCGGCGCAAAGTAGGTAGGGACACTCATGGCTTTTCAATTTTTGGATAGGGACAGCCGGATAGACGTCATTCAGCATAAAAGCTATTGTTATATGCATAGTTTGATGTGAGGAATGGGAATTGATTGAAATTTTCACCCGCCAATTACCGGCTGGCCTGATTTTAAGGTTTGAGAATCTTGACAACGATTTTGCATACCAACAAAAATAGTATCAAGCAAAAATATCACTTATTTTTCTAATTTTCGACTTGTAGAACCATCAAGTATACTATTCTTTGGATTCTAGGATTTTTTTCAACTCATTATTTTCAAAGTTGGGAAAAATGAAAAATTATTCTAAGTCCCCATTCGTAGTTCTTTTTGATTCGTATTGCTTCGGCGCAAAGTAGGTAGGGACACTCATGGCTTTTCAATTTTTGGATAGGGACAGCCGGATAGACGTCATTCAGCATACAAGCTATTGTTATATGCATAGTTTGATGTGAGGAATGGGAATTGATTGAAATTTTCACCCGCCAATTACCGGCTGGCCTGATTTTAAGGTTTGAGAATCTTGACAACGATTTTGCATACCAACAAAAATAGCATCAAGCAAAAATATCACTTATTTTTCTAATTTTCGACTTGTAGAACGATCAAGTATACTATTCTTTGGTTTCTAAGATTTTTTTCAACTCATTATTTTCAAAGTTGGGAAAAATGGAAAATTACTCTAAGTCCCCATTCGTAGTTCTTTTTGATTCGTATTGCTTCGGCGCAAAGTAGGTAGGGACACTCATGGCTTTTCAATTTTTGGATAGGGACAGCCGGATAGCCGTCATTCAGCATAAAAGCTATTGTTATATGCATAGTTTGATGTGAGGAATGGGAATTGATTGAAATTTTCACCCGCCAATTACCGGCTGGCCTGATTTTAAGGTTTGAGAATCTTGACAACGATTTTGCATACCGACAAAAATAGCATCAAGCAAAAATATCACTTATTTTTCCAATTTTCGACTTGTAGAACGATCAAGTATACTATTCTTTGGATTCTAAGATTTTTTTCAAGTGATTATTTTCAAAGTTGGGAAAAATGAAAAATTATTCTAAGTCGCCATTCGTAGTTCTTTTTGATTCGTATTGCTTCGGCGCAAAGTAGGTAGGGACACTTATGGCTTTCTCAATTTTTGGATAGGGACAGCCGGATAGCCGTCATTCAGCATAAAAGCTATTGTTATATGCATAGTTTGATGTGAGGAATGGGAATTGATTGAAATTTTCACCCGCCAATTACCGGCTGGCCTGATTTTAAGGTTTGAGAATCTTGACAACGATTTTGGATACCGACAAAAATAGCATCAAGCAAAAATATCACTTATTTTTCCAATTTTCGACTTGTAGAACGATCAAGTATACTATTCTTTGGATTCTAAGATTTTTTTCAAGTGATTATTTTCAAAGTTGGGAAAAATGAAAAATTATTCTAAGTCCCCATTCGTAGTTCTTCTTGATTCGTATTGCTTCGGCGCAAAGTAGGTAGGGACACTCATGGCTTTTCAATTTTTGGATAGGGACAGCCGGATAGACGTCATTCAGCATAAAAGCTATTGTTATATGCATAGTTTGATGTGAGGAATGGGAATTGATTGAAATTTTCACCCGCCAATTACCGGCTGGCCTGATTTTAAGGTTTGAGAATCTTGACAACGATTTTGCATACCAACAAAAATAGTATCAAGCAAAAATATCACTTATTTTTCTAATTTTCGACTTGTAGAACCATCAAGTATACTATTCTTTGGATTCTAGGATTTTTTTCAACTCATTATTTTCAAAGTTGGGAAAAATGAAAAATTATTCTAAGTCCCCATTCGTAGTTCTTTTTGATTCGTATTGCTTCGGCGCAAAGTAGGTAGGGACACTCATGGCTTTTCAATTTTTGGATAGGGACAGCCGGATAGACGTCATTCAGCATAAAAGCTATTGTTATATGCATAGTTTGATGTGAGGAATGGGAATTGATTGAAATTTTCACCCGCCAATTGCCGGCTGGCCTGATTTTAAGGTTTGAGAATCTTGACAACGATTTTGCATACCGACAAAAATAGCATCAAGCAAAAATATCACTTATTTTTCCAATTTTCGACTTGTAGAACGATCAAGTATACTATTCTTTGGATTCTAAGATTTTTTTCAAGTGATTATTTTCAAAGTTGGGAAAAATGAAAAATTATTCTAAGTCCCCATTCGTAGTTCTTTTTGATTCGTATTGCTTCGGCGCAAAGTAGGTAGGGACACTTATGGATTTCTCAATTTTTGGATAGGGACAGCCGGATAGCCGTCATTCAGCATAAAAGCTATTGTTATATGCATAGTTTGATGTGAGGAATGGGAATTGATTGAAATTTTCACCCGCCAATTGCCGGCTGGCCTGATTTTAAGGTTTGAGAATCTTGACAACGATTTTGCATACCGACAAAAATAGCATCAAGCAAAAATATCACTTATTTTTCCAATTTTCGACTTGTAGAACGATCAAGTATACTATTCTTTGGATTCTAAGATTTTTTTCAAGTGATTATTTTCAAAGTTGGGAAAAATGAAAAATTATTCTAAGTCCCCATTCGTAGTTCTTTTTGATTCGTATTGCTTCGGCGCAAAGTAGGTAGGGACACTTATGGATTTCTCAATTTTTGGATAGGGACAGCCGGATAGCCGTCATTCAGCATAAAAGCTATTGTTATATGCATAGTTTGATGTGAGGAATGGGAATTGATTGAAATTTTCACCCGCCAATTGCCGGCTGGCCTGATTTTAAGGTTTGAGAATCTTGACAACGATTTTGCATACCGACAAAAATAGTATCA
The DNA here is from genome assembly GCF_034640455.1 of Diachasmimorpha longicaudata. NCBI lineage: Eukaryota > Metazoa > Arthropoda > Insecta > Hymenoptera > Braconidae > Diachasmimorpha > Diachasmimorpha longicaudata. The sequence continues at coordinate 88,701 of NW_026973931.1, read as the reverse complement.
AGCAAAAATATCACTTATTTTTCTAATTTTCGACTTGTAGAACCATCAAGTATACTATTCTTTGGATTCTAGGATTTTTTTCAACTCATTATTTTCAAAGTTGGGAAAAATGAAAAATTATTCTAAGTCCCCATTCGTAGTTCTTTTTGATTCGTATTGCTTCGGCGCAAAGTAGGTAGGGACACTCATGGCTTTTCAATTTTTGGATAGGGACAGCCGGATAGACGTCATTCAGCATAAAAGCTATTGTTATATGCATAGTTTGATGTGAGGAATGGGAATTGATTGAAATTTTCACCCGCCAATTACCGGCTGGCCTGATTTTAAGGTTTGAGAATCTTGACAACGATTTTGCATACCAACAAAAATATTATCAAGCAAAAATATCACTTATTTTTCTAATTTTCGACTTGTAGAACCATCAAGTATACTATTCTTTGGATTCTAGGATTTTTTTCAACTCATTATTTTCAAAGTTGGGAAAAATGAAAAATTATTCTAAGTCCCCATTCGTAGTTCTTTTTGATTCGTATTGCTTCGGCGCAAAGTAGGTAGGGACACTCATGGCTTTTCAATTTTTGGATAGGGACAGCCGGATAGACGTCATTCAGCATAAAAGCTATTGTTATATGCATAGTTTGATGTGAGGAATGGGAATTGATTGAAATTTTCACCCGCCAATTACCGGCTGGCCTGATTTTAAGGTTTGAGAATCTTGACAACGATTTTGCATACCAACAAAAATAGCATCAAGCAAAAATATCACTTATTTTTCTAATTTTCGACTTGTAGAACGATCAAGTATACTATTCTTTGGATTCTAAGATTTTTTTCAACTCATTATTTTCAAAGTTGGGAAAAATGAAAAATTATTCTAAGTCCCCATTCGTAGTTCTTCTTGATTCGTATTGCTTCGGCGCAAAGTAGGTAGGGACACTCATGGCTTTTCAATTTTTGGATAGGGACAGCCGGATAGACGTCATTCAGCATAAAAGCTATTGTTATATGCATAGTTTGATGTGAGGAATGGGAATTGATTGAAATTTTCACCCGCCAATTACCGGCTGGCCTGATTTTAAGGTTTGAGAATCTTGACAACGATTTTGCATACCAACAAAAATAGTATCAAGCAAAAATATCACTTATTTTTCTAATTTTCGACTTGTAGAACGATCAAGTATACTATTCTTTGGATTCTAGGATTTTTTTCAACTCATTATTTTCAAAGTTGGGAAAAATGAAAAATTATTCTAAGTCCCCATTCGTAGTTCTTTTTGATTCGTATTGCTTCGGCGCAAAGTAGGTAGGGACACTCATGGCTTTTCAATTTTTGGATAGGGACAGCCGGATAGACGTCATTCAGCATACAAGCTATTGTTATATGCATAGTTTGATGTGAGGAATGGGAATTGATTGAAATTTTCACCCGCCAATTACCGGCTGGCCTGATTTTAAGGTTTGAGAATCTTGACAACGATTTTGCATACCAACAAAAATAGCATCAAGCAAAAATATCACTTATTTTTCTAATTTTCGACTTGTAGAACGATCAAGTATACTATTCTTTGGTTTCTAAGATTTTTTTCAACTCATTATTTTCAAAGTTGGGAAAAATGGAAAATTACTCTAAGTCCCCATTCGTAGTTCTTTTTGATTCGTATTGCTTCGGCGCAAAGTAGGTAGGGACACTCATGGCTTTTCAATTTTTGGATAGGGACAGCCGGATAGACGTCATTCAGCATAAAAGCTATTGTTATATGCATAGTTTGATGTGAGGAATGGGAATTGATTGAAATTTTCACCCGCCAATTACCGGCTGGCCTGATTTTAAGGTTTGAGAATCTTGACAACGATTTTGCATACCAACAAAAATAGTATCAAGCAAAAATATCACTTATTTTTCTAATTTTCGACTTGTAGAACCATCAAGTATACTATTCTTTGGATTCTAGGATTTTTTTCAACTCATTATTTTCAAAGTTGGGAAAAATGAAAAATTATTCTAAGTCCCCATTCGTAGTTCTTTTTGATTCGTATTGCTTCGGCGCAAAGTAGGTAGGGACACTCATGGCTTTTCAATTTTTGGATAGGGACAGCCGGATAGACGTCATTCAGCATAAAAGCTATTGTTATATGCATAGTTTGATGTGAGGAATGGGAATTGATTGAAATTTTCACCCGCCAATTACCGGCTGGCCTGATTTTAAGGTTTGAGAATCTTGACAACGATTTTGCATACCAACAAAAATAGTATCAAGCAAAAATATCACTTATTTTTCTAATTTTCGACTTGTAGAACCATCAAGTATACTATTCTTTGGATTCTAGGATTTTTTTCAACTCATTATTTTCAAAGTTGGGAAAAATGAAAAATTATTCTAAGTCCCCATTCGTAGTTCTTTTTGATTCGTATTGCTTTGGCGCAAAGTAGGTAGGGACACTCATGGCTTCACAATTTTTCGATAGACACAGTCGGGTACTCGACACTCAACATGAAAGCTATGTTTATATGCATAATTTGATGTGAGGAACAATAAATGCTCGAAATTTTCAGGCACCAATTACCCCCTGGCCTCATTTCGATAGGATTGGGAATCTTGACAATGATTTCGCGTACCAACAAAAATAGCATCAACCAAAAATCTCAACTATTTTTATAAATTTCGACTTCTAGAACGAACAAGTATACTATTCTTTGGATTCTAAGATTTTTTTCAACTCATTATTTTCAAAGTTGGGAAAAATGAAAAATTATTCTAAGTCCCCATTCGTAGTTCTTTTTGATTCGTATTGCTTCGGCGCAAAGTAGGTAGGGACACTCATGGCTTTTCAATTTTTGGATAGGGACAGCCGGATAGACGTCATTCAGCATAAAAGCTATTGTTATATGCATAGTTTGATGTGAGGAATGGGAATTGATTGAAATTTTCACCCGCCAATTACCGGCTGGCCTGATTTTAAGGTTTGAGAATCTTGACAACGATTTTGCATACCAACAAAAATAGCATCAAGCAAAAATATCACTTATTTTTCTAATTTTCGACTTGTAGAACGATCAAGTATACTATTCTTTGGATTCTAAGATTTTTTTCAACTCATTATTTTCAAAGTTGGGAAAAATGAAAAATTATTCTAAGTCCCCATTCGTAGTTCTTCTTGATTCGTATTGCTTCGGCGCAAAGTAGGTAGGGACACTCATGGCTTTTCAATTTTTGGATAGGGACAGCCGGATAGACGTCATTCAGCATAAAAGCTATTGTTATATGCATAGTTTGATGTGAGGAATGGGAATTGATTGAAATTTTCACCCGCCAATTACCGGCTGGCCTGATTTTAAGGTTTGAGAATCTTGACAACGATTTTGCATACCAACAAAAATAGTATCAAGCAAAAATATCACTTATTTTTCTAATTTTCGACTTGTAGAACCATCAAGTATACTATTCTTTGGATTCTAGGATTTTTTTCAACTCATTATTTTCAAAGTTGGGAAAAATGAAAAATTATTCTAAGTCCCCATTCGTAGTTCTTTTTGATTCGTATTGCTTCGGCGCAAAGTAGGTAGGGACACTCATGGCTTTTCAATTTTTGGATAGGGACAGCCGGATAGACGTCATTCAGCATACAAGCTATTGTTATATGCATAGTTTGATGTGAGGAATGGGAATTGATTGAAATTTTCACCCGCCAATTACCGGCTGGCCTGATTTTAAGGTTTGAGAATCTTGACAACGATTTTGCATACCAACAAAAATAGCATCAAGCAAAAATATCACTTATTTTTCTAATTTTCGACTTGTAGAACGATCAAGTATACTATTCTTTGGTTTCTAAGATTTTTTTCAACTCATTATTTTCAAAGTTGGGAAAAATGGAAAATTACTCTAAGTCCCCATTCGTAGTTCTTTTTGATTCGTATTGCTTCGGCGCAAAGTAGGTAGGGACACTCATGGCTTTTCAATTTTTGGATAGGGACAGCCGGATAGACGTCATTCAGCATACAAGCTATTGTTATATGCATAGTTTGATGTGAGGAATGGGAATTGATTGAAATTTTCACCCGCCAATTACCGGCTGGCCTGATTTTAAGGTTTGAGAATCTTGACAACGATTTTGCATACCAACAAAAATAGCATCAAGCAAAAATATCACTTATTTTTCTAATTTTCGACTTGTAGAACGATCAAGTATACTATTCTTTGGATTCTAAGATTTTTTTCAACTCATTATTTTCAAAGTTGGGAAAAATGAAAAATTATTCTAAGTCCCCATTCGTAGTTCTTCTTGATTCGTATTGCTTCGGCGCAAAGTAGGTAGGGACACTCATGGCTTTTCAATTTTTGGATAGGGACAGCCGGATAGACGTCATTCAGCATAAAAGCTATTGTTATATGCATAGTTTGATGTGAGGAATGGGAATTGATTGAAATTTTCACCCGCCAATTACCGGCTGGCCTGATTTTAAGGTTTGAGAATCTTGACAACGATTTTGCATACCAACAAAAATAGTATCAAGCAAAAATATCACTTATTTTTCTAATTTTCGACTTGTAGAACCATCAAGTATACTATTCTTTGGATTCTAGGATTTTTTTCAACTCATTATTTTCAAAGTTGGGAAAAATGAAAAATTATTCTAAGTCCCCATTCGTAGTTCTTTTTGATTCGTATTGCTTCGGCGCAAAGTAGGTAGGGACACTCATGGCTTTTCAATTTTTGGATAGGGACAGCCGGATAGACGTCATTCAGCATACAAGCTATTGTTATATGCATAGTTTGATGTGAGGAATGGGAATTGATTGAAATTTTCACCCGCCAATTACCGGCTGGCCTGATTTTAAGGTTTGAGAATCTTGACAACGATTTTGCATACCAACAAAAATAGCATCAAGCAAAAATATCACTTATTTTTCTAATTTTCGACTTGTAGAACGATCAAGTATACTATTCTTTGGTTTCTAAGATTTTTTTCAACTCATTATTTTCAAAGTTGGGAAAAATGGAAAATTACTCTAAGTCCCCATTCGTAGTTCTTTTTGATTCGTATTGCTTCGGCGCAAAGTAGGTAGGGACACTCATGGCTTTTCAATTTTTGGATAGGGACAGCCGGATAGACGTCATTCAGCATAAAAGCTATTGTTATATGCATAGTTTGATGTGAGGAATGGGAATTGATTGAAATTTTCACCCGCCAATTACCGGCTGGCCTGATTTTAAGGTTTGAGAATCTTGACAACGATTTTGCATACCAACAAAAATAGCATCAAGCAAAAATATCACTTATTTTTCTAATTTTCGACTTGTAGAACGATCAAGTATACTATTCTTTGGATTCTAAGATTTTTTTCAACTCATTATTTTCAAAGTTGGGAAAAATGAAAAATTATTCTAAGTCCCCATTCGTAGTTCTTCTTGATTCGTATTGCTTCGGCGCAAAGTAGGTAGGGACACTCATGGCTTTTCAATTTTTGGATAGGGACAGCCGGATAGACGTCATTCAGCATAAAAGCTATTGTTATATGCATAGTTTGATGTGAGGAATGGGAATTGATTGAAATTTTCACCCGCCAATTACCGGCTGGCCTGATTTTAAGGTTTGAGAATCTTGACAACGATTTTGCATACCAACAAAAATAGTATCAAGCAAAAATATCACTTATTTTTCTAATTTTCGACTTGTAGAACCATCAAGTATACTATTCTTTGGATTCTAGGATTTTTTTCAACTCATTATTTTCAAAGTTGGGAAAAATGAAAAATTATTCTGTCCCCATTCGTAGTTCTTTTTGATTCGTATTGCTTCGGCGCAAAGTAGGTAGGGACACTCATGGCTTTTCAATTTTTGGATAGGGACAGCCGGATAGACGTCATTCAGCATAAAAGCTATTGTTATATGCATAGTTTGATGTGAGGAATGGGAATTGATTGAAATTTTCACCCGCCAATTACCGGCTGGCGTGATTTTAAGGTTTGAGAATCTTGACAACGATTTTGCATACCAACAAAAATAGTATCAAGCAAAAATATCACTTATTTTTCTAATTTTCGACTTGTAGAACCATCAAGTATACTATTCTTTGGATTCTAGGATTTTTTTCAACTCATTATTTTCAAAGTTGGGAAAAATGAAAAATTATTCTAAGTCCCCATTCGTAGTTCTTTTTGATTCGTATTGCTTCGGCGCAAAGTAGGTAGGGACACTCATGGCTTTTCAATTTTTGGATAGGGACAGCCGGATAGACGTCATTCAGCATAAAAGCTATTGTTATATGCATAGTTTGATGTGAGGAATGGGAATTGATTGAAATTTTCACCCGCCAATTACCGGCTGGCCTGATTTTAAGGTTTGAGAATCTTGACAACGATTTTGCATACCAACAAAAATATTATCAAGCAAAAATATCACTTATTTTTCTAATTTTCGACTTGTAGAACCATCAAGTATACTATTCTTTGGATTCTAGGATTTTTTTCAACTCATTATTTTCAAAGTTGGGAAAAATGAAAAATTATTCTAAGTCCCCATTCGTAGTTCTTTTTGATTCGTATTGCTTCGGCGCAAAGTAGGTAGGGACACTCATGGCTTTTCAATTTTTGGATAGGGACAGCCGGATAGACGTCATTCAGCATAAAAGCTATTGTTATATGCATAGTTTGATGTGAGGAATGGGAATTGATTGAAATTTTCAGCCGCCAATTACCGGCTGGCCTGATTTTAAGGTTTGAGAATCTTGACAACGATTTTGCATACCAACAAAAATAGCATCAAGCAAAAATATCACTTATTTTTCTAATTTTCGACTTGTAGAACGATCAAGTATACTATTCTTTGGATTCTAAGATTTTTTTCAACTCATTATTTTCAAAGTTGGGAAAAATGAAAAATTATTCTAAGTCCCCATTCGTAGTTCTTTTTGATTCGTATTGCTTCGGCGCAAAGTAGGTAGGGACACTCATGGCTTTTCAATTTTTGGATAGGGACAGCCGGATAGACGTCATTCAGCATAAAAGCTATTGTTATATGCATAGTTTGATGTGAGGAATGGGAATTGATTGAAATTTTCACCCGCCAATTACCCCCTGGCCTCATTTCGATAGGATTGGGAATCTTGACAATGATTTCGCGTACCAACAAAAATAGCATCAAGCAAAAATATCACTTATTTTTCTAATTTTCGACTTGTAGAACGATCAAGTATACTATTCTTTGGTTTCTAAGATTTTTTTCAAGTCATTATTTTCAAAGTTGGGAAAAATGAAAAATTATTCTAAGTCCCCATTCGTAGTTCTTTTTGATTCGTATTGCTTCGGCGCAAAGTAGGTAGGGACACTCATGGCTTTTCAATTTTTGGATAGGGACAGCCGGATAGACGTCATTCAGCATAAAAGCTATTGTTATATGCATAGTTTGATGTGAGGAATGGGAATTGATTGAAATTTTCACCCGCCAATTACCGGCTAGCCTGATTTTAAGGTTTGAGAATCTTGACAACGATTTTGCATACCAACAAAAATAGCATCAAGCAAAAATATCACTTATTTTTCCAATTTTCGACTTGTAGAACGATCAAGTATACTATTCTTTGGATTCTAAGATTTTTTTCAAGTGATTATTTTCAAAGTTGGGAAAAATGAAAAATTATTCTAAGTCCCCATTCGTAGTTCTTTTTGATTCGTATTGCTTCGGCGCAAAGTAGGTAGGGACACTTATGGATTTCTCAATTTTTGGATAGGGACAGCCGGATAGCCGTCATTCAGCATAAAAGCTATTGTTATATGCATAGTTTGATGTGAGGAATGGGAATTGATTGAAATTTTCACCCGCCAATTACCGGCTGGCCTGATTTTAAGGTTTGAGAATCTTGACAACGATTTTGCATACCGACAAAAATAGCATCAAGCAAAAATATCACTTATTTTTCCAATTTTCGACTTGTAGAACGATCAAGTATACTATTCTTTGGATTCTAAGATTTTTTTCAAGTGATTATTTTCAAAGTTGGGAAAAATGAAAAATTATTCTAAGTCGCCATTCGTAGTTCTTTTTGATTCGTATTGCTTCGGCGCAAAGTAGGTAGGGACACTTATGGCTTTCTCAATTTTTGGATAGGGACAGCCGGATAGCCGTCATTCAGCATAAAAGCTATTGTTATATGCATAGTTTGATGTGAGGAATGGGAATTGATTGAAATTTTCACCCGCCAATTACCGGCTGGCCTGATTTTAAGGTTTGAGAATCTTGACAACGATTTTGGATACCGACAAAAATAGCATCAAGCAAAAATATCACTTATTTTTCCAATTTTCGACTTGTAGAACGATCAAGTATACTATTCTTTGGATTCTAAGATTTTTTTCAAGTGATTATTTTCAAAGTTGGGAAAAATGAAAAATTATTCTAAGTCCCCATTCGTAGTTCTTCTTGATTCGTATTGCTTCGGCGCAAAGTAGGTAGGGACACTCATGGCTTTTCAATTTTTGGATAGGGACAGCCGGATAGACGTCATTCAGCATAAAAGCTATTGTTATATGCATAGTTTGATGTGAGGAATGGGAATTGATTGAAATTTTCACCCGCCAATTACCGGCTGGCCTGATTTTAAGGTTTGAGAATCTTGACAACGATTTTGCATACCAACAAAAATAGTATCAAGCAAAAATATCACTTATTTTTCTAATTTTCGACTTGTAGAACCATCAAGTATACTATTCTTTGGATTCTAGGATTTTTTTCAACTCATTATTTTCAAAGTTGGGAAAAATGAAAAATTATTCTAAGTCCCCATTCGTAGTTCTTTTTGATTCGTATTGCTTCGGCGCAAAGTAGGTAGGGACACTCATGGCTTTTCAATTTTTGGATAGGGACAGCCGGATAGACGTCATTCAGCATAAAAGCTATTGTTATATGCATAGTTTGATGTGAGGAATGGGAATTGATTGAAATTTTCACCCGCCAATTGCCGGCTGGCCTGATTTTAAGGTTTGAGAATCTTGACAACGATTTTGCATACCGACAAAAATAGCATCAAGCAAAAATATCACTTATTTTTCCAATTTTCGACTTGTAGAACGATCAAGTATACTATTCTTTGGATTCTAAGATTTTTTTCAAGTGATTATTTTCAAAGTTGGGAAAAATGAAAAATTATTCTAAGTCCCCATTCGTAGTTCTTTTTGATTCGTATTGCTTCGGCGCAAAGTAGGTAGGGACACTTATGGATTTCTCAATTTTTGGATAGGGACAGCCGGATAGCCGTCATTCAGCATAAAAGCTATTGTTATATGCATAGTTTGATGTGAGGAATGGGAATTGATTGAAATTTTCACCCGCCAATTGCCGGCTGGCCTGATTTTAAGGTTTGAGAATCTTGACAACGATTTTGCATACCGACAAAAATAGCATCAAGCAAAAATATCACTTATTTTTCCAATTTTCGACTTGTAGAACGATCAAGTATACTATTCTTTGGATTCTAAGATTTTTTTCAAGTGATTATTTTCAAAGTTGGGAAAAATGAAAAATTATTCTAAGTCCCCATTCGTAGTTCTTTTTGATTCGTATTGCTTCGGCGCAAAGTAGGTAGGGACACTTATGGATTTCTCAATTTTTGGATAGGGACAGCCGGATAGCCGTCATTCAGCATAAAAGCTATTGTTATATGCATAGTTTGATGTGAGGAATGGGAATTGATTGAAATTTTCACCCGCCAATTGCCGGCTGGCCTGATTTTAAGGTTTGAGAATCTTGACAACGATTTTGCATACCGACAAAAATAGTATCAAGCAAAAATATCACTTATTTTTCTAATTTTCGACTTGTAGAACCATCAAGTATACTATTCTTTGGATTCTAGGATTTTTTTCAACTCATTATTTTCAAAGTTGGGAAAAATGAAAAATTATTCTAAGTCCCCATTCGTAGTTCTTTTTGATTCGTATTGCTTCGGCGCAAAGTAGGTAGGGACACTCATGGCTTTTCAATTTTTGGATAGGGACAGCCGGATAGACGTCATTCAGCATAAAAGCTATTGTTATATGCATAGTTTGATGTGAGGAATGGGAATTGATTGAAATTTTCACCCGCCAATTACCGGCTGGCCTGATTTTAAGGTTTGAGAATCTTGACAACGATTTTGCATACCAACAAAAATATTATCAAGCAAAAATATCACTTATTTTTCTAATTTTCGACTTGTAGAACCATCAAGTATACTATTCTTTGGATTCTAGGATTTTTTTCAACTCATTATTTTCAAAGTTGGGAAAAATGAAAAATTATTCTAAGTCCCCATTCGTAGTTCTTTTTGATTCGTATTGCTTCGGCGCAAAGTAGGTAGGGACACTCATGGCTTTTCAATTTTTGGATAGGGACAGCCGGATAGACGTCATTCAGCATAAAAGCTATTGTTATATGCATAGTTTGATGTGAGGAATGGGAATTGATTGAAATTTTCAGCCGCCAATTACCGGCTGGCCTGATTTTAAGGTTTGAGAATCTTGACAACGATTTTGCATACCAACAAAAATAGCATCAAGCAAAAATATCACTTATTTTTCTAATTTTCGACTTGTAGAACGATCAAGTATACTATTCTTTGGATTCTAAGATTTTTTTCAACTCATTATTTTCAAAGTTGGGAAAAATGAAAAATTATTCTAAGTCCCCATTCGTAGTTCTTTTTGATTCGTATTGCTTCGGCGCAAAGTAGGTAGGGACACTCATGGCTTTTCAATTTTTGGATAGGGACAGCCGGATAGACGTCATTCAGCATAAAAGCTATTGTTATATGCATAGTTTGATGTGAGGAATGGGAATTGATTGAAATTTTCACCCGCCAATTACCCCCTGGCCTCATTTCGATAGGATTGGGAATCTTGACAATGATTTCGCGTACCAACAAAAATAGCATCAAGCAAAAATATCACTTATTTTTCTAATTTTCGACTTGTAGAACGATCAAGTATACTATTCTTTGGTTTCTAAGATTTTTTTCAAGTCATTATTTTCAAAGTTGGGAAAAATGAAAAATTATTCTAAGTCCCCATTCGTAGTTCTTTTTGATTCGTATTGCTTCGGCGCAAAGTAGGTAGGGACACTCATGGCTTTTCAATTTTTGGATAGGGACAGCCGGATAGACGTCATTCAGCATAAAAGCTATTGTTATATGCATAGTTTGATGTGAGGAATGGGAATTGATTGAAATTTTCACCCGCCAATTACCGGCTAGCCTGATTTTAAGGTTTGAGAATCTTGACAACGATTTTGCATACCAACAAAAATAGCATCAAGCAAAAATATCACTTATTTTTCCAATTTTCGACTTGTAGAACGATCAAGTATACTATTCTTTGGATTCTAAGATTTTTTTCAAGTGATTATTTTCAAAGTTGGGAAAAATGAAAAATTATTCTAAGTCCCCATTCGTAGTTCTTTTTGATTCGTATTGCTTCGGCGCAAAGTAGGTAGGGACACTTATGGATTTCTCAATTTTTGGATAGGGACAGCCGGATAGCCGTCATTCAGCATAAAAGCTATTGTTATATGCATAGTTTGATGTGAGGAATGGGAATTGATTGAAATTTTCACCCGCCAATTACCGGCTGGCCTGATTTTAAGGTTTGAGAATCTTGACAACGATTTTGCATACCGACAAAAATAGCATCAAGCAAAAATATCACTTATTTTTCCAATTTTCGACTTGTAGAACGATCAAGTATACTATTCTTTGGATTCTAAGATTTTTTTCAAGTGATTATTTTCAAAGTTGGGAAAAATGAAAAATTATTCTAAGTCCCCATTCGTAGTTCTTTTTGATTCGTATTGCTTCGGCGCAAAGTAGGTAGGGACACTTATGGCTTTCTCAATTTTTGGATAGGGACAGCCGGATAGCCGTCATTCAGCATAAAAGCTATTGTTATATGCATAGTTTGATGTGAGGAATGGGAATTGATTGAAATTTTCACCCGCCAATTACCGGCTGGCCTGATTTTAAGGTTTGAGAATCTTGACAACGATTTTGGATACCGACAAAAATAGCATCAAGCAAAAATATCACTTATTTTTCCAATTTTCGACTTGTAGAACGATCAAGTATACTATTCTTTGGATTCTAAGATTTTTTTCAAGTGATTATTTTCAAAGTTGGGAAAAATGAAAAATTATTCTAAGTCCCCATTCGTAGTTCTTCTTGATTCGTATTGCTTCGGCGCAAAGTAGGTAGGGACACTCATGGCTTTTCAATTTTTGGATAGGGACAGCCGGATAGACGTCATTCAGCATAAAAGCTATTGTTATATGCATAGTTTGATGTGAGGAATGGGAATTGATTGAAATTTTCACCCGCCAATTACCGGCTGGCCTGATTTTAAGGTTTGAGAATCTTGACAACGATTTTGCATACCAACAAAAATAGTATCAAGCAAAAATATCACTTATTTTTCTAATTTTCGACTTGTAGAACCATCAAGTATACTATTCTTTGGATTCTAGGATTTTTTTCAACTCATTATTTTCAAAGTTGGGAAAAATGAAAAATTATTCTAAGTCCCCATTCGTAGTTCTTTTTGATTCGTATTGCTTCGGCGCAAAGTAGGTAGGGACACTCATGGCTTTTCAATTTTTGGATAGGGACAGCCGGATAGACGTCATTCAGCATAAAAGCTATTGTTATATGCATAGTTTGATGTGAGGAATGGGAATTGATTGAAATTTTCACCCGCCAATTACCCCCTGGCCTCATTTCGATAGGATTGGGAATCTTGACAATGATTTCGCGTACCAACAAAAATAGCATCAAGCAAAAATATCACTTATTTTTCTAATTTTCGACTTGTAGAACGATCAAGTATACTATTCTTTGGATTCTAAGATTTTTTTCAAGTGATTATTTTCAAAGTTGGGAAAAATGAAAAATTATTCTAAGTCCCCATTCGTAGTTCTTTTTGATTCGTATTGCTTCGGCGCAAAGTAGGTAGGGACACTTATGGCTTTCTCAATTTTTGGATAGGGACAGCCGGATAGCCGTCATTCAGCATAAAAGCTATTGTTATATGCATAGTTTGATGTGAGGAATGGGAATTGATTGAAATTTTCACCCGCCAATTACCGGCTGGCCTGATTTTAAGGTTTGAGAATCTTGACAACGATTTTGCATACCAACAAAAATAGCATCAAGCAAAAATATCACTTATTTTTCTAATTTTCGACTTGTAGAACGATCAAGTATACTATTCTTTGGATTCTAAGATTTTTTTCAACTCATTATTTTCAAAGTTGGGAAAAATGAAAAATTATTCTAAGTCCCCATTCGTAGTTCTTCTTGATTCGTATTGCTTCGGCGCAAAGTAGGTAGGGACACTCATGGCTTTTCAATTTTTGGATAGGGACAGCCGGATAGACGTCATTCAGCATAAAAGCTATTGTTATATGCATAGTTTGATGTGAGGAATGGGAATTGATTGAAATTTTCACCCGCCAATTGCCGGCTGGCCTGATTTTAAGGTTTGAGAATCTTGACAACGATTTTGCATACCGACAAAAATAGCATCAAGCAAAAATATCACTTATTTTTCCAATTTTCGACTTGTAGAACGATCAAGTATACTATTCTTTGGATTCTAAGATTTTTTTCAAGTGATTATTTTCAAAGTTGGGAAAAATGAAAAATTATTCTAAGTCCCCATTCGTAGTTCTTTTTGATTCGTATTGCTTCGGCGCAAAGTAGGTAGGGACACTTATGGATTTCTCAATTTTTGGATAGGGACAGCCGGATAGCCGTCATTCAGCATAAAAGCTATTGTTATATGCATAGTTTGATGTGAGGAATGGGAATTGATTGAAATTTTCACCCGCCAATTGCCGGCTGGCCTGATTTTAAGGTTTGAGAATCTTGACAACGATTTTGCATACCGACAAAAATAGCATCAAGCAAAAATATCACTTATTTTTCCAATTTTCGACTTGTAGAACGATCAAGTATACTATTCTTTGGATTCTAAGATTTTTTTCAAGTGATTATTTTCAAAGTTGGGAAAAATGAAAAATTATTCTAAGTCCCCATTCGTAGTTCTTTTTGATTCGTATTGCTTCGGCGCAAAGTAGGTAGGGACACTTATGGATTTCTCAATTTTTGGATAGGGACAGCCGGATAGCCGTCATTCAGCATAAAAGCTATTGTTATATGCATAGTTTGATGTGAGGAATGGGAATTGATTGAAATTTTCACCCGCCAATTGCCGGCTGGCCTGATTTTAAGGTTTGAGAATCTTGACAACGATTTTGCATACCGACAAAAATAGCATCAAGCAAAAATATCACTTATTTTTCCAATTTTCGACTTCTAGAACGATCAAGTATACTATTCTTTGGATTCTAAGATTTTTTTCAAGTGATTATTTTCAAAGTTGGGAAAAATGAAAAATTATTCTAAGTCCCCATTCGTAGTTCTTTTTGATTCGTATTGCTTCGGCGCAAAGTAGGTAGGGACACTCATGGCTTTTCAATTTTTGGATAGGGACAGCCGGATAGACGTCATTCAGCATACAAGCTATTGTTATATGCATAGTTTGATGTGAGGAATGGGAATTGATTGAAATTTTCACCCGCCAATTACCGGCTGGCCTGATTTTAAGGTTTGAGAATCTTGACAACGATTTTGCATACCAACAAAAATAGTATCAAGCAAAAATATCACTTATTTTTCTAATTTTCGACTTGTAGAACCATCAAGTATACTATTCTTTGGATTCTAGGATTTTTTTCAACTCATTATTTTCAAAGTTGGGAAAAATGAAAAATTATTCTAAGTCCCCATTCGTAGTTCTTTTTGATTCGTATTGCTTCGGCGCAAAGTAGGTAGGGACACTCATGGCTTTTCAATTTTTGGATAGGGACAGCCGGATAGACGTCATTCAGCATAAAAGCTATTGTTATATGCATAGTTTGATGTGAGGAATGGGAATTGATTGAAATTTTCACCCGCCAATTACCGGCTGGCCTGATTTTAAGGTTTGAGAATCTTGACAACGATTTTGCATACCAACAAAAATAGCATCAAGCAAAAATATCACTTATTTTTCTAATTTTCGACTTGTAGAACGATCAAGTATACTATTCTTTGGATTCTAAGATTTTTTTCAACTCATTATTTTCAAAGTTGGGAAAAATGAAAAATTATTCTAAGTCCCCATTCGTAGTTCTTCTTGATTCGTATTGCTTCGGCGCAAAGTAGGTAGGGACACTCATGGCTTTTCAATTTTTGGATAGGGACAGCCGGATAGACGTCATTCAGCATAAAAGCTATTGTTATATGCATAGTTTGATGTGAGGAATGGGAATTGATTGAAATTTTCACCCGCCAATTACCGGCTGGCCTGATTTTAAGGTTTGAGAATCTTGACAACGATTTTGCATACCAACAAAAATAGTATCAAGCAAAAATATCACTTATTTTTCTAATTTTCGACTTGTAGAACCATCAAGTATACTATTCTTTGGATTCTAGGATTTTTTTCAACTCATTATTTTCAAAGTTGGGAAAAATGAAAAATTATTCTAAGTCCCCATTCGTAGTTCTTTTTGATTCGTATTGCTTCGGCGCAAAGTAGGTAGGGACACTCATGGCTTTTCAATTTTTGGATAGGGACAGCCGGATAGACGTCATTCAGCATACAAGCTATTGTTATATGCATAGTTTGATGTGAGGAATGGGAATTGATTGAAATTTTCACCCGCCAATTACCGGCTGGCCTGATTTTAAGGTTTGAGAATCTTGACAACGATTTTGCATACCAACAAAAATAGCATCAAGCAAAAATATCACTTATTTTTCTAATTTTCGACTTGTAGAACGATCAAGTATACTATTCTTTGGTTTCTAAGATTTTTTTCAACTCATTATTTTCAAAGTTGGGAAAAATGGAAAATTACTCTAAGTCCCCATTCGTAGTTCTTTTTGATTCGTATTGCTTCGGCGCAAAGTAGGTAGGGACACTCATGGCTTTTCAATTTTTGGATAGGGACAGCCGGATAGACGTCATTCAGCATAAAAGCTATTGTTATATGCATAGTTTGATGTGAGGAATGGGAATTGATTGAAATTTTCACCCGCCAATTACCGGCTGGCCTGATTTTAAGGTTTGAGAATCTTGACAACGATTTTGCATACCAACAAAAATAGTATCAAGCAAAAATATCACTTATTTTTCTAATTTTCGACTTGTAGAACCATCAAGTATACTATTCTTTGGATTCTAGGATTTTTTTCAACTCATTATTTTCAAAGTTGGGAAAAATGAAAAATTATTCTAAGTCCCCATTCGTAGTTCTTTTTGATTCGTATTGCTTCGGCGCAAAGTAGGTAGGGACACTCATGGCTTTTCAATTTTTGGATAGGGACAGCCGGATAGACGTCATTCAGCATACAAGCTATTGTTATATGCATAGTTTGATGTGAGGAATGGGAATTGATTGAAATTTTCACCCGCCAATTACCGGCTGGCCTGATTTTAAGGTTTGAGAATCTTGACAACGATTTTGCATACCAACAAAAATAGCATCAAGCAAAAATATCACTTATTTTTCTAATTTTCGACTTGTAGAACGATCAAGTATACTATTCTTTGGTTTCTAAGATTTTTTTCAACTCATTATTTTCAAAGTTGGGAAAAATGGAAAATTACTCTAAGTCCCCATTCGTAGTTCTTTTTGATTCGTATTGCTTCGGCGCAAAGTAGGTAGGGACACTCATGGCTTTTCAATTTTTGGATAGGGACAGCCGGATAGCCGTCATTCAGCATAAAAGCTATTGTTATATGCATAGTTTGATGTGAGGAATGGGAATTGATTGAAATTTTCACCCGCCAATTACCGGCTGGCCTGATTTTAAGGTTTGAGAATCTTGACAACGATTTTGCATACCGACAAAAATAGCATCAAGCAAAAATATCACTTATTTTTCCAATTTTCGACTTGTAGAACGATCAAGTATACTATTCTTTGGATTCTAAGATTTTTTTCAAGTGATTATTTTCAAAGTTGGGAAAAATGAAAAATTATTCTAAGTCGCCATTCGTAGTTCTTTTTGATTCGTATTGCTTCGGCGCAAAGTAGGTAGGGACACTTATGGCTTTCTCAATTTTTGGATAGGGACAGCCGGATAGCCGTCATTCAGCATAAAAGCTATTGTTATATGCATAGTTTGATGTGAGGAATGGGAATTGATTGAAATTTTCACCCGCCAATTACCGGCTGGCCTGATTTTAAGGTTTGAGAATCTTGACAACGATTTTGGATACCGACAAAAATAGCATCAAGCAAAAATATCACTTATTTTTCCAATTTTCGACTTGTAGAACGATCAAGTATACTATTCTTTGGATTCTAAGATTTTTTTCAAGTGATTATTTTCAAAGTTGGGAAAAATGAAAAATTATTCTAAGTCCCCATTCGTAGTTCTTCTTGATTCGTATTGCTTCGGCGCAAAGTAGGTAGGGACACTCATGGCTTTTCAATTTTTGGATAGGGACAGCCGGATAGACGTCATTCAGCATAAAAGCTATTGTTATATGCATAGTTTGATGTGAGGAATGGGAATTGATTGAAATTTTCACCCGCCAATTACCGGCTGGCCTGATTTTAAGGTTTGAGAATCTTGACAACGATTTTGCATACCAACAAAAATAGTATCAAGCAAAAATATCACTTATTTTTCTAATTTTCGACTTGTAGAACCATCAAGTATACTATTCTTTGGATTCTAGGATTTTTTTCAACTCATTATTTTCAAAGTTGGGAAAAATGAAAAATTATTCTAAGTCCCCATTCGTAGTTCTTTTTGATTCGTATTGCTTCGGCGCAAAGTAGGTAGGGACACTCATGGCTTTTCAATTTTTGGATAGGGACAGCCGGATAGACGTCATTCAGCATAAAAGCTATTGTTATATGCATAGTTTGATGTGAGGAATGGGAATTGATTGAAATTTTCACCCGCCAATTGCCGGCTGGCCTGATTTTAAGGTTTGAGAATCTTGACAACGATTTTGCATACCGACAAAAATAGCATCAAGCAAAAATATCACTTATTTTTCCAATTTTCGACTTGTAGAACGATCAAGTATACTATTCTTTGGATTCTAAGATTTTTTTCAAGTGATTATTTTCAAAGTTGGGAAAAATGAAAAATTATTCTAAGTCCCCATTCGTAGTTCTTTTTGATTCGTATTGCTTCGGCGCAAAGTAGGTAGGGACACTTATGGATTTCTCAATTTTTGGATAGGGACAGCCGGATAGCCGTCATTCAGCATAAAAGCTATTGTTATATGCATAGTTTGATGTGAGGAATGGGAATTGATTGAAATTTTCACCCGCCAATTGCCGGCTGGCCTGATTTTAAGGTTTGAGAATCTTGACAACGATTTTGCATACCGACAAAAATAGCATCAAGCAAAAATATCACTTATTTTTCCAATTTTCGACTTGTAGAACGATCAAGTATACTATTCTTTGGATTCTAAGATTTTTTTCAAGTGATTATTTTCAAAGTTGGGAAAAATGAAAAATTATTCTAAGTCCCCATTCGTAGTTCTTTTTGATTCGTATTGCTTCGGCGCAAAGTAGGTAGGGACACTTATGGATTTCTCAATTTTTGGATAGGGACAGCCGGATAGCCGTCATTCAGCATAAAAGCTATTGTTATATGCATAGTTTGATGTGAGGAATGGGAATTGATTGAAATTTTCACCCGCCAATTGCCGGCTGGCCTGATTTTAAGGTTTGAGAATCTTGACAACGATTTTGCATACCGACAAAAATAGTATCAAGCAAAAATATCACTTATTTTTCTAATTTTCGACTTGTAGAACCATCAAGTATACTATTCTTTGGATTCTAGGATTTTTTTCAACTCATTATTTTCAAAGTTGGGAAAAATGAAAAATTATTCTAAGTCCCCATTCGTAGTTCTTTTTGATTCGTATTGCTTCGGCGCAAAGTAGGTAGGGACACTCATGGCTTTTCAATTTTTGGATAGGGACAGCCGGATAGACGTCATTCAGCATAAAAGCTATTGTTATATGCATAGTTTGATGTGAGGAATGGGAATTGATTGAAATTTTCACCCGCCAATTACCGGCTGGCCTGATTTTAAGGTTTGAGAATCTTGACAACGATTTTGCATACCAACAAAAATATTATCAAGCAAAAATATCACTTATTTTTCTAATTTTCGACTTGTAGAACCATCAAGTATACTATTCTTTGGATTCTAGGATTTTTTTCAACTCATTATTTTCAAAGTTGGGAAAAATGAAAAATTATTCTAAGTCCCCATTCGTAGTTCTTTTTGATTCGTATTGCTTCGGCGCAAAGTAGGTAGGGACACTCATGGCTTTTCAATTTTTGGATAGGGACAGCCGGATAGACGTCATTCAGCATAAAAGCTATTGTTATATGCATAGTTTGATGTGAGGAATGGGAATTGATTGAAATTTTCAGCCGCCAATTACCGGCTGGCCTGATTTTAAGGTTTGAGAATCTTGACAACGATTTTGCATACCAACAAAAATAGCATCAAGCAAAAATATCACTTATTTTTCTAATTTTCGACTTGTAGAACGATCAAGTATACTATTCTTTGGATTCTAAGATTTTTTTCAACTCATTATTTTCAAAGTTGGGAAAAATGAAAAATTATTCTAAGTCCCCATTCGTAGTTCTTTTTGATTCGTATTGCTTCGGCGCAAAGTAGGTAGGGACACTCATGGCTTTTCAATTTTTGGATAGGGACAGCCGGATAGACGTCATTCAGCATAAAAGCTATTGTTATATGCATAGTTTGATGTGAGGAATGGGAATTGATTGAAATTTTCACCCGCCAATTACCCCCTGGCCTCATTTCGATAGGATTGGGAATCTTGACAATGATTTCGCGTACCAACAAAAATAGCATCAAGCAAAAATATCACTTATTTTTCTAATTTTCGACTTGTAGAACGATCAAGTATACTATTCTTTGGTTTCTAAGATTTTTTTCAAGTCATTATTTTCAAAGTTGGGAAAAATGAAAAATTATTCTAAGTCCCCATTCGTAGTTCTTTTTGATTCGTATTGCTTCGGCGCAAAGTAGGTAGGGACACTCATGGCTTTTCAATTTTTGGATAGGGACAGCCGGATAGACGTCATTCAGCATAAAAGCTATTGTTATATGCATAGTTTGATGTGAGGAATGGGAATTGATTGAAATTTTCACCCGCCAATTACCGGCTAGCCTGATTTTAAGGTTTGAGAATCTTGACAACGATTTTGCATACCAACAAAAATAGCATCAAGCAAAAATATCACTTATTTTTCCAATTTTCGACTTGTAGAACGATCAAGTATACTATTCTTTGGATTCTAAGATTTTTTTCAAGTGATTATTTTCAAAGTTGGGAAAAATGAAAAATTATTCTAAGTCCCCATTCGTAGTTCTTTTTGATTCGTATTGCTTCGGCGCAAAGTAGGTAGGGACACTTATGGATTTCTCAATTTTTGGATAGGGACAGCCGGATAGCCGTCATTCAGCATAAAAGCTATTGTTATATGCATAGTTTGATGTGAGGAATGGGAATTGATTGAAATTTTCACCCGCCAATTACCGGCTGGCCTGATTTTAAGGTTTGAGAATCTTGACAACGATTTTGCATACCGACAAAAATAGCATCAAGCAAAAATATCACTTATTTTTCCAATTTTCGACTTGTAGAACGATCAAGTATACTATTCTTTGGATTCTAAGATTTTTTTCAAGTGATTATTTTCAAAGTTGGGAAAAATGAAAAATTATTCTAAGTCCCCATTCGTAGTTCTTTTTGATTCGTATTGCTTCGGCGCAAAGTAGGTAGGGACACTTATGGCTTTCTCAATTTTTGGATAGGGACAGCCGGATAGCCGTCATTCAGCATAAAAGCTATTGTTATATGCATAGTTTGATGTGAGGAATGGGAATTGATTGAAATTTTCACCCGCCAATTACCGGCTGGCCTGATTTTAAGGTTTGAGAATCTTGACAACGATTTTGGATACCGACAAAAATAGCATCAAGCAAAAATATCACTTATTTTTCCAATTTTCGACTTGTAGAACGATCAAGTATACTATTCTTTGGATTCTAAGATTTTTTTCAAGTGATTATTTTCAAAGTTGGGAAAAATGAAAAATTATTCTAAGTCCCCATTCGTAGTTCTTCTTGATTCGTATTGCTTCGGCGCAAAGTAGGTAGGGACACTCATGGCTTTTCAATTTTTGGATAGGGACAGCCGGATAGACGTCATTCAGCATAAAAGCTATTGTTATATGCATAGTTTGATGTGAGGAATGGGAATTGATTGAAATTTTCACCCGCCAATTACCGGCTGGCCTGATTTTAAGGTTTGAGAATCTTGACAACGATTTTGCATACCAACAAAAATAGTATCAAGCAAAAATATCACTTATTTTTCTAATTTTCGACTTGTAGAACCATCAAGTATACTATTCTTTGGATTCTAGGATTTTTTTCAACTCATTATTTTCAAAGTTGGGAAAAATGAAAAATTATTCTAAGTCCCCATTCGTAGTTCTTTTTGATTCGTATTGCTTCGGCGCAAAGTAGGTAGGGACACTCATGGCTTTTCAATTTTTGGATAGGGACAGCCGGATAGACGTCATTCAGCATAAAAGCTATTGTTATATGCATAGTTTGATGTGAGGAATGGGAATTGATTGAAATTTTCACCCGCCAATTACCCCCTGGCCTCATTTCGATAGGATTGGGAATCTTGACAATGATTTCGCGTACCAACAAAAATAGCATCAAGCAAAAATATCACTTATTTTTCTAATTTTCGACTTGTAGAACGATCAAGTATACTATTCTTTGGATTCTAAGATTTTTTTCAAGTGATTATTTTCAAAGTTGGGAAAAATGAAAAATTATTCTAAGTCCCCATTCGTAGTTCTTTTTGATTCGTATTGCTTCGGCGCAAAGTAGGTAGGGACACTTATGGCTTTCTCAATTTTTGGATAGGGACAGCCGGATAGCCGTCATTCAGCATAAAAGCTATTGTTATATGCATAGTTTGATGTGAGGAATGGGAATTGATTGAAATTTTCACCCGCCAATTACCGGCTGGCCTGATTTTAAGGTTTGAGAATCTTGACAACGATTTTGCATACCAACAAAAATAGCATCAAGCAAAAATATCACTTATTTTTCTAATTTTCGACTTGTAGAACGATCAAGTATACTATTCTTTGGATTCTAAGATTTTTTTCAACTCATTATTTTCAAAGTTGGGAAAAATGAAAAATTATTCTAAGTCCCCATTCGTAGTTCTTCTTGATTCGTATTGCTTCGGCGCAAAGTAGGTAGGGACACTCATGGCTTTTCAATTTTTGGATAGGGACAGCCGGATAGACGTCATTCAGCATAAAAGCTATTGTTATATGCATAGTTTGATGTGAGGAATGGGAATTGATTGAAATTTTCACCCGCCAATTGCCGGCTGGCCTGATTTTAAGGTTTGAGAATCTTGACAACGATTTTGCATACCGACAAAAATAGCATCAAGCAAAAATATCACTTATTTTTCCAATTTTCGACTTGTAGAACGATCAAGTATACTATTCTTTGGATTCTAAGATTTTTTTCAAGTGATTATTTTCAAAGTTGGGAAAAATGAAAAATTATTCTAAGTCCCCATTCGTAGTTCTTTTTGATTCGTATTGCTTCGGCGCAAAGTAGGTAGGGACACTTATGGATTTCTCAATTTTTGGATAGGGACAGCCGGATAGCCGTCATTCAGCATAAAAGCTATTGTTATATGCATAGTTTGATGTGAGGAATGGGAATTGATTGAAATTTTCACCCGCCAATTGCCGGCTGGCCTGATTTTAAGGTTTGAGAATCTTGACAACGATTTTGCATACCGACAAAAATAGCATCAAGCAAAAATATCACTTATTTTTCCAATTTTCGACTTCTAGAACGATCAAGTATACTATTCTTTGGATTCTAAGATTTTTTTCAAGTGATTATTTTCAAAGTTGGGAAAAATGAAAAATTATTCTAAGTCCCCATTCGTAGTTCTTTTTGATTCGTATTGCTTCGGCGCAAAGTAGGTAGGGACACTCATGGCTTTTCAATTTTTGGATAGGGACAGCCGGATAGACGTCATTCAGCATACAAGCTATTGTTATATGCATAGTTTGATGTGAGGAATGGGAATTGATTGAAATTTTCACCCGCCAATTACCGGCTGGCCTGATTTTAAGGTTTGAGAATCTTGACAACGATTTTGCATACCAACAAAAATAGTATCAAGCAAAAATATCACTTATTTTTCTAATTTTCGACTTGTAGAACCATCAAGTATACTATTCTTTGGATTCTAGGATTTTTTTCAACTCATTATTTTCAAAGTTGGGAAAAATGAAAAATTATTCTAAGTCCCCATTCGTAGTTCTTTTTGATTCGTATTGCTTCGGCGCAAAGTAGGTAGGGACACTCATGGCTTTTCAATTTTTGGATAGGGACAGCCGGATAGACGTCATTCAGCATAAAAGCTATTGTTATATGCATAGTTTGATGTGAGGAATGGGAATTGATTGAAATTTTCACCCGCCAATTACCGGCTGGCCTGATTTTAAGGTTTGAGAATCTTGACAACGATTTTGCATACCAACAAAAATAGCATCAAGCAAAAATATCACTTATTTTTCTAATTTTCGACTTGTAGAACGATCAAGTATACTATTCTTTGGATTCTAAGATTTTTTTCAACTCATTATTTTCAAAGTTGGGAAAAATGAAAAATTATTCTAAGTCCCCATTCGTAGTTCTTCTTGATTCGTATTGCTTCGGCGCAAAGTAGGTAGGGACACTCATGGCTTTTCAATTTTTGGATAGGGACAGCCGGATAGACGTCATTCAGCATAAAAGCTATTGTTATATGCATAGTTTGATGTGAGGAATGGGAATTGATTGAAATTTTCACCCGCCAATTACCGGCTGGCCTGATTTTAAGGTTTGAGAATCTTGACAACGATTTTGCATACCAACAAAAATAGTATCAAGCAAAAATATCACTTATTTTTCTAATTTTCGACTTGTAGAACCATCAAGTATACTATTCTTTGGATTCTAGGATTTTTTTCAACTCATTATTTTCAAAGTTGGGAAAAATGAAAAATTATTCTAAGTCCCCATTCGTAGTTCTTTTTGATTCGTATTGCTTCGGCGCAAAGTAGGTAGGGACACTCATGGCTTTTCAATTTTTGGATAGGGACAGCCGGATAGACGTCATTCAGCATACAAGCTATTGTTATATGCATAGTTTGATGTGAGGAATGGGAATTGATTGAAATTTTCACCCGCCAATTACCGGCTGGCCTGATTTTAAGGTTTGAAAATCTTGACAACGATTTTGCATACCAACAAAAATAGTATCAAGCAAAAATATCACTTATTTTTCTAATTTTCGACTTGTAGAACCATCAAGTATACTATTCTTTGGATTCTAGGATTTTTTTCAACTCATTATTTTCAAAGTTGGGAAAAATGAAAAATTATTCTAAGTCCCCATTCGTAGTTCTTTTTGATTCGTATTGCTTCGGCGCAAAGTAGGTAGGGACACTCATGGCTTTTCAATTTTTGGATAGGGACAGCCGGATAGACGTCATTCAGCATAAAAGCTATTGTGATATGCATAGTTTGATGTGAGGAATGGGAATTGATTGAAATTTTCACCCGCCAATTACCCCCTGGCCTCATTTCGATAGGATTGGGAATCTTGACAATGATTTCGCGTACCAACAAAAATAGCATCAAGCAAAAATATCACTTATTTTTCTAATTTTCGACTTGTAGAACGATCAAGTATACTATTCTTTGGTTTCTAAGATTTTTTTCAAGTCATTATTTTCAAAGTTGGGAAAAATGAAAAATTATTCTAAGTCCCCATTCGTAGTTCTTTTTGATTCGTATTGCTTCGGCGCAAAGTAGGTAGGGACACTCATGGCTTTTCAATTTTTGGATAGGGACAGCCGGATAGACGTCATTCAGCATAAAAGCTATTGTTATATGCATAGTTTGATGTGAGGAATGGGAATTGATTGAAATTTTCACCCGCCAATTACCGGCTAGCCTGATTTTAAGGTTTGAGAATCTTGACAACGATTTTGCATACCAACAAAAATAGCATCAAGCAAAAATATCACTTATTTTTCCAATTTTCGACTTGTAGAACGATCAAGTATACTATTCTTTGGATTCTAAGATTTTTTTCAAGTGATTATTTTCAAAGTTGGGAAAAATGAAAAATTATTCTAAGTCCCCATTCGTAGTTCTTTTTGATTCGTATTGCTTCGGCGCAAAGTAGGTAGGGACACTTATGGATTTCTCAATTTTTGGATAGGGACAGCCGGATAGCCGTCATTCAGCATAAAAGCTATTGTTATATGCATAGTTTGATGTGAGGAATGGGAATTGATTGAAATTTTCACCCGCCAATTACCGGCTGGCCTGATTTTAAGGTTTGAGAATCTTGACAACGATTTTGCATACCGACAAAAATAGCATCAAGCAAAAATATCACTTATTTTTCCAATTTTCGACTTGTAGAACGATCAAGTATACTATTCTTTGGATTCTAAGATTTTTTTCAAGTGATTATTTTCAAAGTTGGGAAAAATGAAAAATTATTCTAAGTCCCCATTCGTAGTTCTTTTTGATTCGTATTGCTTCGGCGCAAAGTAGGTAGGGACACTCATGGCTTTTCAATTTTTGGATAGGGACAGCCGGATAGACGTCATTCAGCATAAAAGCTATTGTTATATGCATAGTTTGATGTGAGGAATGGGAATTGATTGAAATTTTCACCCGCCAATTACCGGCTGGCCTGATTTTAAGGTTTGAGAATCTTGACAACGATTTTGCATACCAACAAAAATAGTATCAAGCAAAAATATCACTTATTTTTCTAATTTTCGACTTGTAGAACCATCAAGTATACTATTCTTTGGATTCTAGGATTTTTTTCAACTCATTATTTTCAAAGTTGGGAAAAATGAAAAATTATTCTAAGTCCCCATTCGTAGTTCTTTTTGATTCGTATTGCTTCGGCGCAAAGTAGGTAGGGACACTCATGGCTTTTCAATTTTTGGATAGGGACAGCCGGATAGACGTCATTCAGCATAAAAGCTATTGTTATATGCATAGTTTGATGTGAGGAATGGGAATTGATTGAAATTTTCACCCGCCAATTACCGGCTGGCCTGATTTTAAGGTTTGAGAATCTTGACAACGATTTTGCATACCGACAAAAATAGCATCAAGCAAAAATATCACTTATTTTTCCAATTTTCGACTTCTAGAACGATCAAGTATACTATTCTTTGGATTCTAAGATTTTTTTCAAGTGATTATTTTCAAAGTTGGGAAAAATGAAAAATTATTCTAAGTCCCCATTCGTAGTTCTTTTTGATTCGTATTGCTTCGGCGCAAAGTAGGTAGGGACACTCATGGCTTTTCAATTTTTGGATAGGGACAGCCGGATAGACGTCATTCAGCATACAAGCTATTGTTATATGCATAGTTTGATGTGAGGAATGGGAATTGATTGAAATTTTCACCCGCCAATTACCGGCTGGCCTGATTTTAAGGTTTGAGAATCTTGACAACGATTTTGCATACCAACAAAAATAGTATCAAGCAAAAATATCACTTATTTTTCTAATTTTCGACTTGTAGAACCATCAAGTATACTATTCTTTGGATTCTAGGATTTTTTTCAACTCATTATTTTCAAAGTTGGGAAAAATGAAAAATTATTCTAAGTCCCCATTCGTAGTTCTTTTTGATTCGTATTGCTTCGGCGCAAAGTAGGTAGGGACACTCATGGCTTTTCAATTTTTGGATAGGGACAGCCGGATAGACGTCATTCAGCATAAAAGCTATTGTTATATGCATAGTTTGATGTGAGGAATGGGAATTGATTGAAATTTTCACCCGCCAATTACCGGCTGGCCTGATTTTAAGGTTTGAGAATCTTGACAACGATTTTGCATACCAACAAAAATAGTATCAAGCAAAAATATCACTTATTTTTCTAATTTTCGACTTGTAGAACCATCAAGTATACTATTCTTTGGATTCTAGGATTTTTTTCAACTCATTATTTTCAAAGTTGGGAAAAATGAAAAATTATTCTAAGTCCCCATTCGTAGTTCTTTTTGATTCGTATTGCTTCGGCGCAAAGTAGGTAGGGACACTCATGGCTTTTCAATTTTTGGATAGGGACAGCCGGATAGACGTCATTCAGCATAAAAGCTATTGTTATATGCATAGTTTGATGTGAGGAATGGGAATTGATTGAAATTTTCACCCGCCAATTACCGGCTGGCCTGATTTTAAGGTTTGAGAATCTTGACAACGATTTTGCATACCAACAAAAATAGCATCAAGCAAAAATATCACTTATTTTTCTAATTTTCGACTTGTAGAACGATCAAGTATACTATTCTTTGGATTCTAAGATTTTTTTCAACTCATTATTTTCAAAGTTGGGAAAAATGAAAAATTATTCTAAGTCCCCATTCGTAGTTCTTTTTGATTCGTATTGCTTCGGCGCAAAGTAGGTAGGGACACTCATGGCTTTTCAATTTTTGGATAGGGACAGCCGGATAGACGTCATTCAGCATAAAAGCTATTGTTATATGCATAGTTTGATGTGAGGAATGGGAATTGATTGAAATTTTCACCCGCCAATTACCGGCTGGCCTGATTTTAAGGTTTGAGAATCTTGACAACGATTTTGCATACCAACAAAAATAGCATCAAGCAAAAATATCACTTATTTTTCTAATTTTCGACTTGTAGAACGATCAAGTATACTATTCTTTGGATTCTAAGATTTTTTTCAACTCATTATTTTCAAAGTTGGGAAAAATGAAAAATTATTCTAAGTCCCCATTCGTAGTTCTTCTTGATTCGTATTGCTTCGGCGCAAAGTAGGTAGGGACACTCATGGCTTTTCAATTTTTGGATAGGGACAGCCGGATAGACGTCATTCAGCATAAAAGCTATTGTTATATGCATAGTTTGATGTGAGGAATGGGAATTGATTGAAATTTTCACCCGCCAATTACCGGCTGGCCTGATTTTAAGGTTTGAAAATCTTGACAACGATTTTGCATACCAACAAAAATAGTATCAAGCAAAAATATCACTTATTTTTCTAATTTTCGACTTGTAGAACCATCAAGTATACTATTCTTTGGATTCTAGGATTTTTTTCAACTCATTATTTTCAAAGTTGGGAAAAATGAAAAATTATTCTAAGTCCCCATTCGTAGTTCTTTTTGATTCGTATTGCTTCGGCGCAAAGTAGGTAGGGACACTCATGGCTTTTCAATTTTTGGATAGGGACAGCCGGATAGACGTCATTCAGCATAAAAGCTATTGTGATATGCATAGTTTGATGTGAGGAATGGGAATTGATTGAAATTTTCACCCGCCAATTACCCCCTGGCCTCATTTCGATAGGATTGGGAATCTTGACAATGATTTCGCGTACCAACAAAAATAGCATCAAGCAAAAATATCACTTATTTTTCTAATTTTCGACTTGTAGAACGATCAAGTATACTATTCTTTGGTTTCTAAGATTTTTTTCAAGTCATTATTTTCAAAGTTGGGAAAAATGAAAAATTATTCTAAGTCCCCATTCGTAGTTCTTTTTGATTCGTATTGCTTCGGCGCAAAGTAGGTAGGGACACTCATGGCTTTTCAATTTTTGGATAGGGACAGCCGGATAGACGTCATTCAGCATAAAAGCTATTGTTATATGCATAGTTTGATGTGAGGAATGGGAATTGATTGAAATTTTCACCCGCCAATTACCGGCTAGCCTGATTTTAAGGTTTGAGAATCTTGACAACGATTTTGCATACCAACAAAAATAGCATCAAGCAAAAATATCACTTATTTTTCCAATTTTCGACTTGTAGAACGATCAAGTATACTATTCTTTGGATTCTAAGATTTTTTTCAAGTGATTATTTTCAAAGTTGGGAAAAATGAAAAATTATTCTAAGTCCCCATTCGTAGTTCTTTTTGATTCGTATTGCTTCGGCGCAAAGTAGGTAGGGACACTTATGGATTTCTCAATTTTTGGATAGGGACAGCCGGATAGCCGTCATTCAGCATAAAAGCTATTGTTATATGCATAGTTTGATGTGAGGAATGGGAATTGATTGAAATTTTCACCCGCCAATTACCGGCTGGCCTGATTTTAAGGTTTGAGAATCTTGACAACGATTTTGCATACCGACAAAAATAGCATCAAGCAAAAATATCACTTATTTTTCCAATTTTCGACTTGTAGAACGATCAAGTATACTATTCTTTGGATTCTAAGATTTTTTTCAAGTGATTATTTTCAAAGTTGGGAAAAATGAAAAATTATTCTAAGTCCCCATTCGTAGTTCTTTTTGATTCGTATTGCTTCGGCGCAAAGTAGGTAGGGACACTCATGGCTTTTCAATTTTTGGATAGGGACAGCCGGATAGACGTCATTCAGCATAAAAGCTATTGTTATATGCATAGTTTGATGTGAGGAATGGGAATTGATTGAAATTTTCACCCGCCAATTACCGGCTGGCCTGATTTTAAGGTTTGAGAATCTTGACAACGATTTTGCATACCAACAAAAATAGCATCAAGCAAAAATATCACTTATTTTTCTAATTTTCGACTTGTAGAACGATCAAGTATACTATTCTTTGGATTCTAAGATTTTTTTCAACTCATTATTTTCAAAGTTGGGAAAAATGAAAAATTATTCTAAGTCCCCATTCGTAGTTCTTCTTGATTCGTATTGCTTCGGCGCAAAGTAGGTAGGGACACTCATGGCTTTTCAATTTTTGGATAGGGACAGCCGGATAGACGTCATTCAGCATAAAAGCTATTGTTATATGCATAGTTTGATGTGAGGAATGGGAATTGATTGAAATTTTCACCCGCCAATTACCGGCTGGCCTGATTTTAAGGTTTGAGAATCTTGACAACGATTTTGCATACCAACAAAAATAGTATCAAGCAAAAATATCACTTATTTTTCTAATTTTCGACTTGTAGAACCATCAAGTATACTATTCTTTGGATTCTAGGATTTTTTTCAACTCATTATTTTCAAAGTTGGGAAAAATGAAAAATTATTCTAAGTCCCCATTCGTAGTTCTTTTTGATTCGTATTGCTTCGGCGCAAAGTAGGTAGGGACACTCATGGCTTTTCAATTTTTGGATAGGGACAGCCGGATAGACGTCATTCAGCATAAAAGCTATTGTTATATGCATAGTTTGATGTGAGGAATGGGAATTGATTGAAATTTTCACCCGCCAATTACCGGCTGGCCTGATTTTAAGGTTTGAGAATCTTGACAACGATTTTGCATACCAACAAAAATAGCATCAAGCAAAAATATCACTTATTTTTCCAATTTTCGACTTGTAGAACGATCAAGTATACTATTCTTTGGATTCTAAGATTTTTTTCAAGTGATTATTTTCAAAGTTGGGAAAAATGAAAAATTATTCTAAGTCCCCATTCGTAGTTCTTTTTGATTCGTATTGCTTCGGCGCAAAGTAGGTAGGGACACTTATGGATTTCTCAATTTTTGGATAGGGACAGCCGGATAGCCGTCATTCAGCATAAAAGCTATTGTTATATGCATAGTTTGATGTGAGGAATGGGAATTGATTGAAATTTTCACCCGCCAATTACCGGCTGGCCTGATTTTAAGGTTTGAGAATCTTGACAACGATTTTGCATACCGACAAAAATAGCATCAAGCAAAAATATCACTTATTTTTCCAATTTTCGACTTGTAGAACGATCAAGTATACTATTCTTTGGATTCTAAGATTTTTTTCAAGTGATTATTTTCAAAGTTGGGAAAAATGAAAAATTATTCTAAGTCCCCATTCGTAGTTCTTTTTGATTCGTATTGCTTCGGCGCAAAGTAGGTAGGGACACTCATGGCTTTTCAATTTTTGGATAGGGACAGCCGGATAGACGTCATTCAGCATAAAAGCTATTGTTATATGCATAGTTTGATGTGAGGAATGGGAATTGATTGAAATTTTCACCCGCCAATTACCGGCTGGCCTGATTTTAAGGTTTGAGAATCTTGACAACGATTTTGCATACCAACAAAAATAGCATCAAGCAAAAATATCACTTATTTTTCTAATTTTCGACTTGTAGAACGATCAAGTATACTATTCTTTGGATTCTAAGATTTTTTTCAACTCATTATTTTCAAAGTTGGGAAAAATGAAAAATTATTCTAAGTCCCCATTCGTAGTTCTTTTTGATTCGTATTGCTTCGGCGCAAAGTAGGTAGGGACACTCATGGCTTTTCAATTTTTGGATAGGGACAGCCGGATAGACGTCATTCAGCATAAAAGCTATTGTTATATGCATAGTTTGATGTGAGGAATGGGAATTGATTGAAATTTTCACCCGCCAATTACCGGCTGGCCTGATTTTAAGGTTTGAGAATCTTGACAACGATTTTGCATACCAACAAAAATAGCATCAAGCAAAAATATCACTTATTTTTCTAATTTTCGACTTGTAGAACGATCAAGTATACTATTCTTTGGATTCTAAGATTTTTTTCAACTCATTATTTTCAAAGTTGGGAAAAATGAAAAATTATTCTAAGTCCCCATTCGTAGTTCTTTTTGATTCGTATTGCTTCGGCGCAAAGTAGGTAGGGACACTCATGGCTTTTCAATTTTTGGATAGGGACAGCCGGATAGACGTCATTCAGCATAAAAGCTATTGTTATATGCATAGTTTGATGTGAGGAATGGGAATTGATTGAAATTTTCACCCGCCAATTACCGGCTGGCCTGATTTTAAGGTTTGAGAATCTTGACAACGATTTTGCATACCAACAAAAATAGCATCAAGCAAAAATATCACTTATTTTTCTAATTTTCGACTTGTAGAACGATCAAGTATACTATTCTTTGGATTCTAAGATTTTTTTCAACTCATTATTTTCAAAGTTGGGAAAAATGAAAAATTATTCTAAGTCCCCATTCGTAGTTCTTCTTGATTCGTATTGCTTCGGCGCAAAGTAGGTAGGGACACTCATGGCTTTTCAATTTTTGGATAGGGACAGCCGGATAGACGTCATTCAGCATAAAAGCTATTGTTATATGCATAGTTTGATGTGAGGAATGGGAATTGATTGAAATTTTCACCCGCCAATTACCGGCTGGCCTGATTTTAAGGTTTGAGAATCTTGACAACGATTTTGCATACCAACAAAAATAGTATCAAGCAAAAATATCACTTATTTTTCTAATTTTCGACTTGTAGAACCATCAAGTATACTATTCTTTGGATTCTAGGATTTTTTTCAACTCATTATTTTCAAAGTTGGGAAAAATGAAAAATTATTCTAAGTCCCCATTCGTAGTTCTTTTTGATTCGTATTGCTTCGGCGCAAAGTAGGTAGGGACACTCATGGCTTTTCAATTTTTGGATAGGGACAGCCGGATAGACGTCATTCAGCATAAAAGCTATTGTTATATGCATAGTTTGATGTGAGGAATGGGAATTGATTGAAATTTTCACCCGCCAATTACCGGCTGGCCTGATTTTAAGGTTTGAGAATCTTGACAACGATTTTGCATACCAACAAAAATAGTATCAAGCAAAAATATCACTTATTTTTCTAATTTTCGACTTGTAGAACCATCAAGTATACTATTCTTTGGATTCTAGGATTTTTTTCAACTCATTATTTTCAAAGTTGGGAAAAATGAAAAATTATTCTAAGTCCCCATTCGTAGTTCTTTTTGATTCGTATTGCTTCGGCGCAAAGTAGGTAGGGACACTCATGGCTTTTCAATTTTTGGATAGGGACAGCCGGATAGACGTCATTCAGCATAAAAGCTATTGTTATATGCATAGTTTGATGTGAGGAATGGGAATTGATTGAAATTTTCACCCGCCAATTACCGGCTGGCCTGATTTTAAGGTTTGAGAATCTTGACAACGATTTTGCATACCAACAAAAATAGCATCAAGCAAAAATATCACTTATTTTTCTAATTTTCGACTTGTAGAACGATCAAGTATACTATTCTTTGGATTCTAAGATTTTTTTCAACTCATTATTTTCAAAGTTGGGAAAAATGAAAAATTATTCTAAGTCCCCATTCGTAGTTCTTCTTGATTCGTATTGCTTCGGCGCAAAGTAGGTAGGGACACTCATGGCTTTTCAATTTTTGGATAGGGACAGCCGGATAGACGTCATTCAGCATAAAAGCTATTGTTATATGCATAGTTTGATGTGAGGAATGGGAATTGATTGAAATTTTCACCCGCCAATTACCGGCTGGCCTGATTTTAAGGTTTGAAAATCTTGACAACGATTTTGCATACCAACAAAAATAGTATCAAGCAAAAATATCACTTATTTTTCTAATTTTCGACTTGTAGAACCATCAAGTATACTATTCTTTGGATTCTAGGATTTTTTTCAACTCATTATTTTCAAAGTTGGGAAAAATGAAAAATTATTCTAAGTCCCCATTCGTAGTTCTTTTTGATTCGTATTGCTTCGGCGCAAAGTAGGTAGGGACACTCATGGCTTTTCAATTTTTGGATAGGGACAGCCGGATAGACGTCATTCAGCATAAAAGCTATTGTGATATGCATAGTTTGATGTGAGGAATGGGAATTGATTGAAATTTTCACCCGCCAATTACCCCCTGGCCTCATTTCGATAGGATTGGGAATCTTGACAATGATTTCGCGTACCAACAAAAATAGCATCAAGCAAAAATATCACTTATTTTTCTAATTTTCGACTTGTAGAACGATCAAGTATACTATTCTTTGGTTTCTAAGATTTTTTTCAAGTCATTATTTTCAAAGTTGGGAAAAATGAAAAATTATTCTAAGTCCCCATTCGTAGTTCTTTTTGATTCGTATTGCTTCGGCGCAAAGTAGGTAGGGACACTCATGGCTTTTCAATTTTTGGATAGGGACAGCCGGATAGACGTCATTCAGCATAAAAGCTATTGTTATATGCATAGTTTGATGTGAGGAATGGGAATTGATTGAAATTTTCACCCGCCAATTACCGGCTAGCCTGATTTTAAGGTTTGAGAATCTTGACAACGATTTTGCATACCAACAAAAATAGCATCAAGCAAAAATATCACTTATTTTTCCAATTTTCGACTTGTAGAACGATCAAGTATACTATTCTTTGGATTCTAAGATTTTTTTCAAGTGATTATTTTCAAAGTTGGGAAAAATGAAAAATTATTCTAAGTCCCCATTCGTAGTTCTTTTTGATTCGTATTGCTTCGGCGCAAAGTAGGTAGGGACACTTATGGATTTCTCAATTTTTGGATAGGGACAGCCGGATAGCCGTCATTCAGCATAAAAGCTATTGTTATATGCATAGTTTGATGTGAGGAATGGGAATTGATTGAAATTTTCACCCGCCAATTGCCGGCTGGCCTGATTTTAAGGTTTGAGAATCTTGACAACGATTTTGCATACCGACAAAAATAGCATCAAGCAAAAATATCACTTATTTTTCCAATTTTCGACTTGTAGAACGATCAAGTATACTATTCTTTGGATTCTAAGATTTTTTTCAAGTGATTATTTTCAAAGTTGGGAAAAATGAAAAATTATTCTAAGTCCCCATTCGTAGTTCTTTTTGATTCGTATTGCTTCGGCGCAAAGTAGGTAGGGACACTTATGGATTTCTCAATTTTTGGATAGGGACAGCCGGATAGCCGTCATTCAGCATAAAAGCTATTGTTATATGCATAGTTTGATGTGAGGAATGGGAATTGATTGAAATTTTCACCCGCCAATTGCCGGCTGGCCTGATTTTAAGGTTTGAGAATCTTGACAACGATTTTGCATACCGACAAAAATAGCATCAAGCAAAAATATCACTTATTTTTCCAATTTTCGACTTGTAGAACGATCAAGTATACTATTCCTTGGATTCTAAGATTTTTTTCAAGTGATTATTTTCAAAGTTGGGAAAAATGAAAAATTATTCTAAGTCCCCATTCGTAGTTCTTTTTGATTCGTATTGCTTCGGCGCAAAGTAGGTAGGGACACTTATGGATTTCTCAATTTTTGGATAGGGACAGCCGGATAGCCGTCATTCAGCATAAAAGCTATTGTTATATGCATAGTTTGATGTGAGGAATGGGAATTGATTGAAATTTTCACCCGCCAATTGCCGGCTGGCCTGATTTTAAGGTTTGAGAATCTTGACAACGATTTTGCATACCGACAAAAATAGCATCAAGCAAAAATATCACTTATTTTTCCAATTTTCGACTTGTAGAACGATCAAGTATACTATTCTTTGGATTCTAAGATTTTTTTCAAGTGATTATTTTCAAAGTTGGGAAAAATGAAAAATTATTCTAAGTCCCCATTCGTAGTTCTTTTTGATTCGTATTGCTTCGGCGCAAAGTAGGTAGGGACACTTATGGCTTTCTCAATTTTTGGATAGGGACAGCCGGATAGCCGTCATTCAGCATAGAAGCTATTGTTATATGCATAGTTTGATGTGAGGAATGGGAATTGATTGAAATTTTCACCCGCCAATTGCCGGCTGGCCTGATTTTAAGGTTTGAGAATCTTGACAACGATTTTGCATACCGACAAAAATAGCATCAAGCAAAAATATCACTTATTTTTCCAATTTTCGACTTGTAGAACGATCAAGTATACTATTCTTTGGATTCTAAGATTTTTTTCAAGTGATTATTTTCAAAGTTGGGAAAAATGAAAAATTATTCTAAGTCCCCATTCGTAGTTCTTTTTGATTCGTATTGCTTCGGCGCAAAGTAGGTAGGGACACTTATGGATTTCTCAATTTTTGGATAGGGACAGCCGGATAGCCGTCATTCAGCATAAAAGCTATTGTTATATGCATAGTTTGATGTGAGGAATGGGAATTGATTGAAATTTTCACCCGCCAATTGCCGGCTGGCCTGATTTTAAGGTTTGAGAATCTTGACAACGATTTTGCATACCGACAAAAATAGCATCAAGCAAAAATATCACTTATTTTTCCAATTTTCGACTTGTAGAACGATCAAGTATACTATTCCTTGGATTCTAAGATTTTTTTCAAGTGATTATTTTCAAAGTTGGGAAAAATGAAAAATTATTCTAAGTCCCCATTCGTAGTTCTTTTTGATTCGTATTGCTTCGGCGCAAAGTAGGTAGGGACACTTATGGATTTCTCAATTTTTGGATAGGGACAGCCGGATAGCCGTCATTCAGCATAAAAGCTATTGTTATATGCATAGTTTGATGTGAGGAATGGGAATTGATTGAAATTTTCACCCGCCAATTGCCGGCTGGCCTGATTTTAAGGTTTGAGAATCTTGACAACGATTTTGCATACCGACAAAAATAGCATCAAGCAAAAATATCACTTATTTTTCCAATTTTCGACTTGTAGAACGATCAAGTATACTATTCTTTGGATTCTAAGATTTTTTTCAAGTGATTATTTTCAAAGTTGGGAAAAATGAAAAATTATTCTAAGTCCCCATTCGTAGTTCTTTTTGATTCGTATTGCTTCGGCGCAAAGTAG
Source organism: Diachasmimorpha longicaudata (assembly GCF_034640455.1). Lineage (NCBI taxonomy): Eukaryota > Metazoa > Arthropoda > Insecta > Hymenoptera > Braconidae > Diachasmimorpha > Diachasmimorpha longicaudata. Next base: position 52,013 of record NW_026973931.1, on the reverse strand, counting down.
GTAGGGACACTTATGGCTTTCTCAATTTTTGGATAGGGACAGCCGGATAGCCGTCATTCAGCATAGAAGCTATTGTTATATGCATAGTTTGATGTGAGGAATGGGAATTGATTGAAATTTTCACCCGCCAATTGCCGGCTGGCCTGATTTTAAGGTTTGAGAATCTTGACAACGATTTTGCATACCGACAAAAATAGCATCAAGTAAAAATATCACTTATTTTTCCAATTTTCGACTTGTAGAACGATCAAGTATACTATTCTTTGGATTCTAAGATTTTTCTCAAGTGATTATTTTCAAAGTTGGGAAAAATGAAAAATTATTCTAAGTCCCCATTCGTAGTTCTTTTTGATTCGTATTGCTTCGGCGCAAAGTAGGTAGGGACACTTATGGATTTCTCAATTTTTGGATAGGGACAGCCGGATAGCCGTCATTCAGCATAAAAGCTATTGTTATATGCATAGTTTGATGTGAGGAATGGGAATTGATTGAAATTTTCACCCGCCAATTGCCGGCTGGCCTGATTTTAAGGTTTGAGAATCTTGACAACGATTTTGCATACCGACAAAAATAGCATCAAGCAAAAATATCACTTATTTTTCCAATTTTCGACTTGTAGAACGATCAAGTATACTATTCTTTGGATTCTAAGATTTTTTTCAAGTGATTATTTTCAAAGTTGGGAAAAATGAAAAATTATTCTAAGTCCCCATTCGTAGTTCTTTTTGATTCGTATTGCTTCGGCGCAAAGTAGGTAGGGACACTTATGGCTTTCTCAATTTTTGGATAGGGACAGCCGGATAGCCGTCATTCAGCATAGAAGCTATTGTTATATGCATAGTTTGATGTGAGGAATGGGAATTGATTGAAATTTTCACCCGCCAATTGCCGGCTGGCCTGATTTTAAGGTTTGAGAATCTTGACAACGATTTTGCATACCGACAAAAATAGCATCAAGCAAAAATATCACTTATTTTTCCAATTTTCGACTTGTAGAACGATCAAGTATACTATTCTTTGGATTCTAAGATTTTTTTCAAGTGATTATTTTCAAAGTTGGGAAAAATGAAAAATTATTCTAAGTCCCCATTCGTAGTTCTTTTTGATTCGTATTGCTTCGGCGCAAAGTAGGTAGGGACACTTATGGATTTCTCAATTTTTGGATAGGGACAGCCGGATAGCCGTCATTCAGCATAAAAGCTATTGTTATATGCATAGTTTGATGTGAGGAATGGGAATTGATTGAAATTTTCACCCGCCAATTGCCGGCTGGCCTGATTTTAAGGTTTGAGAATCTTGACAACGATTTTGCATACCGACAAAAATAGCATCAAGCAAAAATATCACTTATTTTTCCAATTTTCGACTTGTAGAACGATCAAGTATACTATTCCTTGGATTCTAAGATTTTTTTCAAGTGATTATTTTCAAAGTTGGGAAAAATGAAAAATTATTCTAAGTCCCCATTCGTAGTTCTTTTTGATTCGTATTGCTTCGGCGCAAAGTAGGTAGGGACACTTATGGATTTCTCAATTTTTGGATAGGGACAGCCGGATAGCCGTCATTCAGCATAAAAGCTATTGTTATATGCATAGTTTGATGTGAGGAATGGGAATTGATTGAAATTTTCACCCGCCAATTGCCGGCTGGCCTGATTTTAAGGTTTGAGAATCTTGACAACGATTTTGCATACCGACAAAAATAGCATCAAGCAAAAATATCACTTATTTTTCCAATTTTCGACTTGTAGAACGATCAAGTATACTATTCTTTGGATTCTAAGATTTTTTTCAAGTGATTATTTTCAAAGTTGGGAAAAATGAAAAATTATTCTAAGTCCCCATTCGTAGTTCTTTTTGATTCGTATTGCTTCGGCGCAAAGTAGGTAGGGACACTTATGGATTTCTCAATTTTTGGATAGGGACAGCCGGATAGCCGTCATTCAGCATAAAAGCTATTGTTATATGCATAGTTTGATGTGAGGAATGGGAATTGATTGAAATTTTCACCCGCCAATTGCCGGCTGGCCTGATTTTAAGGTTTGAGAATCTTGACAACGATTTTGCATACCGACAAAAATAGCATCAAGCAAAAATATCACTTATTTTTCCAATTTTCGACTTGTAGAACGATCAAGTATACTATTCCTTGGATTCTAAGATTTTTTTCAAGTGATTATTTTCAAAGTTGGGAAAAATGAAAAATTATTCTAAGTCCCCATTCGTAGTTCTTTTTGATTCGTATTGCTTCGGCGCAAAGTAGGTAGGGACACTTATGGATTTCTCAATTTTTGGATAGGGACAGCCGGATAGCCGTCATTCAGCATAAAAGCTATTGTTATATGCATAGTTTGATGTGAGGAATGGGAATTGATTGAAATTTTCACCCGCCAATTGCCGGCTGGCCTGATTTTAAGGTTTGAGAATCTTGACAACGATTTTGCATACCGACAAAAATAGCATCAAGCAAAAATATCACTTATTTTTCCAATTTTCGACTTGTAGAACGATCAAGTATACTATTCTTTGGATTCTAAGATTTTTTTCAAGTGATTATTTTCAAAGTTGGGAAAAATGAAAAATTATTCTAAGTCCCCATTCGTAGTTCTTTTTGATTCGTATTGCTTCGGCGCAAAGTAGGTAGGGACACTTATGGCTTTCTCAATTTTTGGATAGGGACAGCCGGATAGCCGTCATTCAGCATAGAAGCTATTGTTATATGCATAGTTTGATGTGAGGAATGGGAATTGATTGAAATTTTCACCCGCCAATTGCCGGCTGGCCTGATTTTAAGGTTTGAGAATCTTGACAACGATTTTGCATACCGACAAAAATAGCATCAAGTAAAAATATCACTTATTTTTCCAATTTTCGACTTGTAGAACGATCAAGTATACTATTCTTTGGATTCTAAGATTTTTTTCAAGTGATTATTTTCAAAGTTGGGAAAAATGAAAAATTATTCTAAGTCCCCATTCGTAGTTCTTTTTGATTCGTATTGCTTCGGCGCAAAGTAGGTAGGGACACTTATGGATTTCTCAATTTTTGGATAGGGACAGCCGGATAGCCGTCATTCAGCATAAAAGCTATTGTTATATGCATAGTTTGATGTGAGGAATGGGAATTGATTGAAATTTTCACCCGCCAATTGCCGGCTGGCCTGATTTTAAGGTTTGAGAATCTTGACAACGATTTTGCATACCGACAAAAATAGCATCAAGCAAAAATATCACTTATTTTTCCAATTTTCGACTTGTAGAACGATCAAGTATACTATTCTTTGGATTCTAAGATTTTTTTCAAGTGATTATTTTCAAAGTTGGGAAAAATGAAAAATTATTCTAAGTCCCCATTCGTAGTTCTTTTTGATTCGTATTGCTTCGGCGCAAAGTAGGTAGGGACACTTATGGATTTCTCAATTTTTGGATAGGGACAGCCGGATAGCCGTCATTCAGCATAAAAGCTATTGTTATATGCATAGTTTGATGTGAGGAATGGGAATTGATTGAAATTTTCACCCGCCAATTGCCGGCTGGCCTGATTTTAAGGTTTGAGAATCTTGACAACGATTTTGCATACCGACAAAAATAGCATCAAGCAAAAATATCACTTATTTTTCCAATTTTCGACTTGTAGAACGATCAAGTATACTATTCTTTGGATTCTAAGATTTTTTTCAAGTGATTATTTTCAAAGTTGGGAAAAATGAAAAATTATTCTAAGTCCCCATTCGTAGTTCTTTTTGATTCGTATTGCTTCGGCGCAAAGTAGGTAGGGACACTTATGGATTTCTCAATTTTTGGATAGGGACAGCCGGATAGCCGTCATTCAGCATAAAAGCTATTGTTATATGCATAGTTTGATGTGAGGAATGGGAATTGATTGAAATTTTCACCCGCCAATTGCCGGCTGGCCTGATTTTAAGGTTTGAGAATCTTGACAACGATTTTGCATACCGACAAAAATAGCATCAAGCAAAAATATCACTTATTTTTCCAATTTTCGACTTGTAGAACGATCAAGTATACTATTCTTTGGATTCTAAGATTTTTTTCAAGTGTTTATTTTCAAAGTTGGGAAAAATGAAAAATTATTCTAAGTCCCCATTCGTAGTTCTTTTTGATTCGTATTGCTTCGGCGCAAAGTAGGTAGGGACACTTATGGCTTTCTCAATTTTTGGATAGGGACAGCCGGATAGCCGTCATTCAGCATAGAAGCTATTGTTATATGCATAGTTTGATGTGAGGAATGGGAATTGATTGAAATTTTCACCCGCCAATTGCCGGCTGGCCTGATTTTAAGGTTTGAGAATCTTGACAACGATTTTGCATACCGACAAAAATAGCATCAAGTAAAAATATCACTTATTTTTCCAATTTTCGACTTGTAGAACGATCAAGTATACTATTCTTTGGATTCTAAGATTTTTTTCAAGTGATTATTTTCAAAGTTGGGAAAAATGAAAAATTATTCTAAGTCCCCATTCGTAGTTCTTTTTGATTCGTATTGCTTCGGCGCAAAGTAGGTAGGGACACTTATGGATTTCTCAATTTTTGGATAGGGACAGCCGGATAGCCGTCATTCAGCATAAAAGCTATTGTTATATGCATAGTTTGATGTGAGGAATGGGAATTGATTGAAATTTTCACCCGCCAATTGCCGGCTGGCCTGATTTTAAGGTTTGAGAATCTTGACAACGATTTTGCATACCGACAAAAATAGCATCAAGCAAAAATATCACTTATTTTTCCAATTTTCGACTTGTAGAACGATCAAGTATACTATTCTTTGGATTCTAAGATTTTTTTCAAGTGATTATTTTCAAAGTTGGGAAAAATGAAAAATTATTCTAAGTCCCCATTCGTAGTTCTTTTTGATTCGTATTGCTTCGGCGCAAAGTAGGTAGGGACACTTATGGATTTCTCAATTTTTGGATAGGGACAGCCGGATAGCCGTCATTCAGCATAAAAGCTATTGTTATATGCATAGTTTGATGTGAGGAATGGGAATTGATTGAAATTTTCACCCGCCAATTGCCGGCTGGCCTGATTTTAAGGTTTGAGAATCTTGACAACGATTTTGCATACCGACAAAAATAGCATCAAGCAAAAATATCACTTATTTTTCCAATTTTCGACTTGTAGAACGATCAAGTATACTATTCCTTGGATTCTAAGATTTTTTTCAAGTGATTATTTTCAAAGTTGGGAAAAATGAAAAATTATTCTAAGTCCCCATTCGTAGTTCTTTTTGATTCGTATTGCTTCGGCGCAAAGTAGGTAGGGACACTTATGGATTTCTCAATTTTTGGATAGGGACAGCCGGATAGCCGTCATTCAGCATAAAAGCTATTGTTATATGCATAGTTTGATGTGAGGAATGGGAATTGATTGAAATTTTCACCCGCCAATTGCCGGCTGGCCTGATTTTAAGGTTTGAGAATCTTGACAACGATTTTGCATACCGACAAAAATAGCATCAAGCAAAAATATCACTTATTTTTCCAATTTTCGACTTGTAGAACGATCAAGTATACTATTCTTTGGATTCTAAGATTTTTTTCAAGTGATTATTTTCAAAGTTGGGAAAAATGAAAAATTATTCTAAGTCCCCATTCGTAGTTCTTTTTGATTCGTATTGCTTCGGCGCAAAGTAGGTAGGGACACTTATGGCTTTCTCAATTTTTGGATAGGGACAGCCGGATAGCCGTCATTCAGCATAGAAGCTATTGTTATATGCATAGTTTGATGTGAGGAATGGGAATTGATTGAAATTTTCACCCGCCAATTGCCGGCTGGCCTGATTTTAAGGTTTGAGAATCTTGACAACGATTTTGCATACCGACAAAAATAGCATCAAGCAAAAATATCACTTATTTTTCCAATTTTCGACTTGTAGAACGATCAAGTATACTATTCTTTGGATTCTAAGATTTTTTTCAAGTGATTATTTTCAAAGTTGGGAAAAATGAAAAATTATTCTAAGTCCCCATTCGTAGTTCTTTTTGATTCGTATTGCTTCGGCGCAAAGTAGGTAGGGACACTTATGGATTTCTCAATTTTTGGATAGGGACAGCCGGATAGCCGTCATTCAGCATAAAAGCTATTGTTATATGCATAGTTTGATGTGAGGAATGGGAATTGATTGAAATTTTCACCCGCCAATTGCCGGCTGGCCTGATTTTAAGGTTTGAGAATCTTGACAACGATTTTGCATACCGACAAAAATAGCATCAAGCAAAAATATCACTTATTTTTCCAATTTTCGACTTGTAGAACGATCAAGTATACTATTCCTTGGATTCTAAGATTTTTTTCAAGTGATTATTTTCAAAGTTGGGAAAAATGAAAAATTATTCTAAGTCCCCATTCGTAGTTCTTTTTGATTCGTATTGCTTCGGCGCAAAGTAGGTAGGGACACTTATGGATTTCTCAATTTTTGGATAGGGACAGCCGGATAGCCGTCATTCAGCATAAAAGCTATTGTTATATGCATAGTTTGATGTGAGGAATGGGAATTGATTGAAATTTTCACCCGCCAATTGCCGGCTGGCCTGATTTTAAGGTTTGAGAATCTTGACAACGATTTTGCATACCGACAAAAATAGCATCAAGCAAAAATATCACTTATTTTTCCAATTTTCGACTTGTAGAACGATCAAGTATACTATTCTTTGGATTCTAAGATTTTTTTCAAGTGATTATTTTCAAAGTTGGGAAAAATGAAAAATTATTCTAAGTCCCCATTCGTAGTTCTTTTTGATTCGTATTGCTTCGGCGCAAAGTAGGTAGGGACACTTATGGCTTTCTCAATTTTTGGATAGGGACAGCCGGATAGCCGTCATTCAGCATAGAAGCTATTGTTATATGCATAGTTTGATGTGAGGAATGGGAATTGATTGAAATTTTCACCCGCCAATTGCCGGCTGGCCTGATTTTAAGGTTTGAGAATCTTGACAACGATTTTGCATACCGACAAAAATAGCATCAAGTAAAAATATCACTTATTTTTCCA
>NW_026973931.1:0-32500 GCF_034640455.1 Diachasmimorpha longicaudata | reverse complement strand
AAAAATTCTGTGATGCTATTTTTGCATACCAACAAAAATAGCATCAACGTTCCAAGACATCATTGAAAATTAATAATATCGGTTACTTGATAAAATATAAATTAGTTGTATAGAATTTATTTTTATTTTAGGCATTCAATTATATATGAATATATATTTTTTTCAATGAAAAATTCTGTGATGCTATTTTTGCATACCAACAAAAATAGAATCAAGCAAAAATATCACTTATTTTTCCAATTTTCGACTTGTAGAACGATCAAGTATACTATTCTTTGGATTCTAAGATTTTTTTCAAGTGATTATTTTCAAAGTTGGGAAAAATGAAAAATTATTCTAAGTCCCCATTCGTAGTTCTTTTTGATTCGTATTGCTTCGGCGCAAAGTAGGTAGGGACACTTATGGATTTCTCAATTTTTGGATAGGGACAGCCGGATAGCCGTCATTCAGCATAAAAGCTATTGTTATATGCATAGTTTGATGTGAGGAATGGGAATTGATTGAAATTTTCACCCGCCAATTGCCGGCTGGCCTGATTTTAAGGTTTGAGAATCTTGACAACGATTTTGCATACCGACAAAAATAGCATCAAGCAAAAATATCACTTATTTTTCCAATTTTCGACTTGTAGAACGATCAAGTATACTATTCTTTGGATTCTAAGATTTTTTTCAAGTGATTATTTTCAAAGTTGGGAAAAATGAAAAATTATTCTAAGTCCCCATTCGTAGTTCTTTTTGATTCGTATTGCTTCGGCGCAAAGTAGGTAGGGACACTTATGGCTTTCTCAATTTTTGGATAGGGACAGCCGGATAGCCGTCATTCAGCATAGAAGCTATTGTTATATGCATAGTTTGATGTGAGGAATGGGAATTGATTGAAATTTTCACCCGCCAATTGCCGGCTGGCCTGATTTTAAGGTTTGAGAATCTTGACAACGATTTTGCATACCGACAAAAATAGCATCAAGTAAAAATATCACTTATTTTTCCAATTTTCGACTTGTAGAACGATCAAGTATACTATTCTTTGGATTCTAAGATTTTTTTCAAGTGATTATTTTCAAAGTTGGGAAAAATGAAAAATTATTCTAAGTCCCCATTCGTAGTTCTTTTTGATTCGTATTGCTTCGGCGCAAAGTAGGTAGGGACACTTATGGATTTCTCAATTTTTGGATAGGGACAGCCGGATAGCCGTCATTCAGCATAAAAGCTATTGTTATATGCATAGTTTGATGTGAGGAATGGGAATTGATTGAAATTTTCACCCGCCAATTGCCGGCTGGCCTGATTTTAAGGTTTGAGAATCTTGACAACGATTTTGCATACCGACAAAAATAGCATCAAGTAAAAATATCACTTATTTTTCCAATTTTCGACTTGTAGAACGATCAAGTATACTATTCTTTGGATTCTAAGATTTTTTTCAAGTGATTATTTTCAAAGTTGGGAAAAATGAAAAATTATTCTAAGTCCCCATTCGTAGTTCTTTTTGATTCGTATTGCTTCGGCGCAAAGTAGGTAGGGACACTTATGGATTTCTCAATTTTTGGATAGGGACAGCCGGATAGCCGTCATTCAGCATAAAAGCTATTGTTATATGCATAGTTTGATGTGAGGAATGGGAATTGATTGAAATTTTCACCCGCCAATTGCCGGCTGGCCTGATTTTAAGGTTTGAGAATCTTGACAACGATTTTGCATACCGACAAAAATAGCATCAAGCAAAAATATCACTTATTTTTCCAATTTTCGACTTGTAGAACGATCAAGTATACTATTCTTTGGATTCTAAGATTTTTTTCAAGTGATTATTTTCAAAGTTGGGAAAAATGAAAAATTATTCTAAGTCCCCATTCGTAGTTCTTTTTGATTCGTATTGCTTCGGCGCAAAGTAGGTAGGGACACTTATGGATTTCTCAATTTTTGGATAGGGACAGCCGGATAGCCGTCATTCAGCATAAAAGCTATTGTTATATGCATAGTTTGATGTGAGGAATGGGAATTGATTGAAATTTTCACCCGCCAATTGCCGGCTGGCCTGATTTTAAGGTTTGAGAATCTTGACAACGATTTTGCATACCGACAAAAATAGCATCAAGCAAAAATATCACTTATTTTTCCAATTTTCGACTTGTAGAACGATCAAGTATACTATTCTTTGGATTCTAAGATTTTTTTCAAGTGATTATTTTCAAAGTTGGGAAAAATGAAAAATTATTCTAAGTCCCCATTCGTAGTTCTTTTTGATTCGTATTGCTTCGGCGCAAAGTAGGTAGGGACACTTATGGATTTCTCAATTTTTGGATAGGGACAGCCGGATAGCCGTCATTCAGCATAAAAGCTATTGTTATATGCATAGTTTGATGTGAGGAATGGGAATTGATTGAAATTTTCACCCGCCAATTGCCGGCTGGCCTGATTTTAAGGTTTGAGAATCTTGACAACGATTTTGCATACCGACAAAAATAGCATCAAGCAAAAATATCACTTATTTTTCCAATTTTCGACTTGTAGAACGATCAAGTATACTATTCCTTGGATTCTAAGATTTTTTTCAAGTGATTATTTTCAAAGTTGGGAAAAATGAAAAATTATTCTAAGTCCCCATTCGTAGTTCTTTTTGATTCGTATTGCTTCGGCGCAAAGTAGGTAGGGACACTTATGGATTTCTCAATTTTTGGATAGGGACAGCCGGATAGCCGTCATTCAGCATAAAAGCTATTGTTATATGCATAGTTTGATGTGAGGAATGGGAATTGATTGAAATTTTCACCCGCCAATTGCCGGCTGGCCTGATTTTAAGGTTTGAGAATCTTGACAACGATTTTGCATACCGACAAAAATAGCATCAAGCAAAAATATCACTTATTTTTCCAATTTTCGACTTGTAGAACGATCAAGTATACTATTCTTTGGATTCTAAGATTTTTTTCAAGTGATTATTTTCAAAGTTGGGAAAAATGAAAAATTATTCTAAGTCCCCATTCGTAGTTCTTTTTGATTCGTATTGCTTCGGCGCAAAGTAGGTAGGGACACTTATGGCTTTCTCAATTTTTGGATAGGGACAGCCGGATAGCCGTCATTCAGCATAGAAGCTATTGTTATATGCATAGTTTGATGTGAGGAATGGGAATTGATTGAAATTTTCACCCGCCAATTGCCGGCTGGCCTGATTTTAAGGTTTGAGAATCTTGACAACGATTTTGCATACCGACAAAAATAGCATCAAGTAAAAATATCACTTATTTTTCCAATTTTCGACTTGTAGAACGATCAAGTATACTATTCTTTGGATTCTAAGATTTTTTTCAAGTGATTATTTTCAAAGTTGGGAAAAATGAAAAATTATTCTAAGTCCCCATTCGTAGTTCTTTTTGATTCGTATTGCTTCGGCGCAAAGTAGGTAGGGACACTTATGGATTTCTCAATTTTTGGATAGGGACAGCCGGATAGCCGTCATTCAGCATAAAAGCTATTGTTATATGCATAGTTTGATGTGAGGAATGGGAATTGATTGAAATTTTCACCCGCCAATTGCCGGCTGGCCTGATTTTAAGGTTTGAGAATCTTGACAACGATTTTGCATACCGACAAAAATAGCATCAAGCAAAAATATCACTTATTTTTCCAATTTTCGACTTGTAGAACGATCAAGTATACTATTCTTTGGATTCTAAGATTTTTTTCAAGTGATTATTTTCAAAGTTGGGAAAAATGAAAAATTATTCTAAGTCCCCATTCGTAGTTCTTTTTGATTCGTATTGCTTCGGCGCAAAGTAGGTAGGGACACTTATGGATTTCTCAATTTTTGGATAGGGACAGCCGGATAGCCGTCATTCAGCATAAAAGCTATTGTTATATGCATAGTTTGATGTGAGGAATGGGAATTGATTGAAATTTTCACCCGCCAATTGCCGGCTGGCCTGATTTTAAGGTTTGAGAATCTTGACAACGATTTTGCATACCGACAAAAATAGCATCAAGCAAAAATATCACTTATTTTTCCAATTTTCGACTTGTAGAACGATCAAGTATACTATTCCTTGGATTCTAAGATTTTTTTCAAGTGATTATTTTCAAAGTTGGGAAAAATGAAAAATTATTCTAAGTCCCCATTCGTAGTTCTTTTTGATTCGTATTGCTTCGGCGCAAAGTAGGTAGGGACACTTATGGATTTCTCAATTTTTGGATAGGGACAGCCGGATAGCCGTCATTCAGCATAGAAGCTATTGTTATATGCATAGTTTGATGTGAGGAATGGGAATTGATTGAAATTTTCACCCGCCAATTGCCGGCTGGCCTGATTTTAAGGTTTGAGAATCTTGACAACGATTTTGCATACCGACAAAAATAGCATCAAGTAAAAATATCACTTATTTTTCCAATTTTCGACTTGTAGAACGATCAAGTATACTATTCTTTGGATTCTAAGATTTTTTTCAAGTGATTATTTTCAAAGTTGGGAAAAATGAAAAATTATTCTAAGTCCCCATTCGTAGTTCTTTTTGATTCGTATTGCTTCGGCGCAAAGTAGGTAGGGACACTTATGGATTTCTCAATTTTTGGATAGGGACAGCCGGATAGCCGTCATTCAGCATAAAAGCTATTGTTATATGCATAGTTTGATGTGAGGAATGGGAATTGATTGAAATTTTCACCCGCCAATTGCCGGCTGGCCTGATTTTAAGGTTTGAGAATCTTGACAACGATTTTGCATACCGACAAAAATAGCATCAAGCAAAAATATCACTTATTTTTCCAATTTTCGACTTGTAGAACGATCAAGTATACTATTCTTTGGATTCTAAGATTTTTTTCAAGTGATTATTTTCAAAGTTGGGAAAAATGAAAAATTATTCTAAGTCCCCATTCGTAGTTCTTTTTGATTCGTATTGCTTCGGCGCAAAGTAGGTAGGGACACTTATGGATTTCTCAATTTTTGGATAGGGACAGCCGGATAGCCGTCATTCAGCATAAAAGCTATTGTTATATGCATAGTTTGATGTGAGGAATGGGAATTGATTGAAATTTTCACCCGCCAATTGCCGGCTGGCCTGATTTTAAGGTTTGAGAATCTTGACAACGATTTTGCATACCGACAAAAATAGCATCAAGCAAAAATATCACTTATTTTTCCAATTTTCGACTTGTAGAACGATCAAGTATACTATTCTTTGGATTCTAAGATTTTTTTCAAGTGATTATTTTCAAAGTTGGGAAAAATGAAAAATTATTCTAAGTCCCCATTCGTAGTTCTTTTTGATTCGTATTGCTTCGGCGCAAAGTAGGTAGGGACACTTATGGATTTCTCAATTTTTGGATAGGGACAGCCGGATAGCCGTCATTCAGCATAAAAGCTATTGTTATATGCATAGTTTGATGTGAGGAATGGGAATTGATTGAAATTTTCACCCGCCAATTGCCGGCTGGCCTGATTTTAAGGTTTGAGAATCTTGACAACGATTTTGCATACCGACAAAAATAGCATCAAGCAAAAATATCACTTATTTTTCCAATTTTCGACTTGTAGAACGATCAAGTATACTATTCTTTGGATTCTAAGATTTTTTTCAAGTGTTTATTTTCAAAGTTGGGAAAAATGAAAAATTATTCTAAGTCCCCATTCGTAGTTCTTTTTGATTCGTATTGCTTCGGCGCAAAGTAGGTAGGGACACTTATGGCTTTCTCAATTTTTGGATAGGGACAGCCGGATAGCCGTCATTCAGCATAGAAGCTATTGTTATATGCATAGTTTGATGTGAGGAATGGGAATTGATTGAAATTTTCACCCGCCAATTGCCGGCTGGCCTGATTTTAAGGTTTGAGAATCTTGACAACGATTTTGCATACCGACAAAAATAGCATCAAGCAAAAATATCACTTATTTTTCCAATTTTCGACTTGTAGAACGATCAAGTATACTATTCTTTGGATTCTAAGATTTTTTTCAAGTGATTATTTTCAAAGTTGGGAAAAATGAAAAATTATTCTAAGTCCCCATTCGTAGTTCTTTTTGATTCGTATTGCTTCGGCGCAAAGTAGGTAGGGACACTTATGGCTTTCTCAATTTTTGGATAGGGACAGCCGGATAGCCGTCATTCAGCATAGAAGCTATTGTTATATGCATAGTTTGATGTGAGGAATGGGAATTGATTGAAATTTTCACCCGCCAATTGCCGGCTGGCCTGATTTTAAGGTTTGAGAATCTTGACAACGATTTTGCATACCGACAAAAATAGCATCAAGTAAAAATATCACTTATTTTTCCAATTTTCGACTTGTAGAACGATCAAGTATACTATTCTTTGGATTCTAAGATTTTTTTCAAGTGATTATTTTCAAAGTTGGGAAAAATGAAAAATTATTCTAAGTCCCCATTCGTAGTTCTTTTTGATTCGTATTGCTTCGGCGCAAAGTAGGTAGGGACACTTATGGATTTCTCAATTTTTGGATAGGGACAGCCGGATAGCCGTCATTCAGCATAAAAGCTATTGTTATATGCATAGTTTGATGTGAGGAATGGGAATTGATTGAAATTTTCACCCGCCAATTGCCGGCTGGCCTGATTTTAAGGTTTGAGAATCTTGACAACGATTTTGCATACCGACAAAAATAGCATCAAGCAAAAATATCACTTATTTTTCCAATTTTCGACTTGTAGAACGATCAAGTATACTATTCTTTGGATTCTAAGATTTTTTTCAAGTGATTATTTTCAAAGTTGGGAAAAATGAAAAATTATTCTAAGTCCCCATTCGTAGTTCTTTTTGATTCGTATTGCTTCGGCGCAAAGTAGGTAGGGACACTTATGGATTTCTCAATTTTTGGATAGGGACAGCCGGATAGCCGTCATTCAGCATAAAAGCTATTGTTATATGCATAGTTTGATGTGAGGAATGGGAATTGATTGAAATTTTCACCCGCCAATTGCCGGCTGGCCTGATTTTAAGGTTTGAGAATCTTGACAACGATTTTGCATACCGACAAAAATAGCATCAAGCAAAAATATCACTTATTTTTCCAATTTTCGACTTGTAGAACGATCAAGTATACTATTCCTTGGATTCTAAGATTTTTTTCAAGTGATTATTTTCAAAGTTGGGAAAAATGAAAAATTATTCTAAGTCCCCATTCGTAGTTCTTTTTGATTCGTATTGCTTCGGCGCAAAGTAGGTAGGGACACTTATGGATTTCTCAATTTTTGGATAGGGACAGCCGGATAGCCGTCATTCAGCATAAAAGCTATTGTTATATGCATAGTTTGATGTGAGGAATGGGAATTGATTGAAATTTTCACCCGCCAATTGCCGGCTGGCCTGATTTTAAGGTTTGAGAATCTTGACAACGATTTTGCATACCGACAAAAATAGCATCAAGCAAAAATATCACTTATTTTTCCAATTTTCGACTTGTAGAACGATCAAGTATACTATTCTTTGGATTCTAAGATTTTTTTCAAGTGATTATTTTCAAAGTTGGGAAAAATGAAAAATTATTCTAAGTCCCCATTCGTAGTTCTTTTTGATTCGTATTGCTTCGGCGCAAAGTAGGTAGGGACACTTATGGCTTTCTCAATTTTTGGATAGGGACAGCCGGATAGCCGTCATTCAGCATAGAAGCTATTGTTATATGCATAGTTTGATGTGAGGAATGGGAATTGATTGAAATTTTCACCCGCCAATTGCCGGCTGGCCTGATTTTAAGGTTTGAGAATCTTGACAACGATTTTGCATACCGACAAAAATAGCATCAAGCAAAAATATCACTTATTTTTCCAATTTTCGACTTGTAGAACGATCAAGTATACTATTCTTTGGATTCTAAGATTTTTTTCAAGTGATTATTTTCAAAGTTGGGAAAAATGAAAAATTATTCTAAGTCCCCATTCGTAGTTCTTTTTGATTCGTATTGCTTCGGCGCAAAGTAGGTAGGGACACTTATGGATTTCTCAATTTTTGGATAGGGACAGCCGGATAGCCGTCATTCAGCATAAAAGCTATTGTTATATGCATAGTTTGATGTGAGGAATGGGAATTGATTGAAATTTTCACCCGCCAATTGCCGGCTGGCCTGATTTTAAGGTTTGAGAATCTTGACAACGATTTTGCATACCGACAAAAATAGCATCAAGCAAAAATATCACTTATTTTTCCAATTTTCGACTTGTAGAACGATCAAGTATACTATTCTTTGGATTCTAAGATTTTTTTCAAGTGATTATTTTCAAAGTTGGGAAAAATGAAAAATTATTCTAAGTCCCCATTCGTAGTTCTTTTTGATTCGTATTGCTTCGGCGCAAAGTAGGTAGGGACACTTATGGCTTTCTCAATTTTTGGATAGGGACAGCCGGATAGCCGTCATTCAGCATAGAAGCTATTGTTATATGCATAGTTTGATGTGAGGAATGGGAATTGATTGAAATTTTCACCCGCCAATTGCCGGCTGGCCTGATTTTAAGGTTTGAGAATCTTGACAACGATTTTGCATACCGACAAAAATAGCATCAAGTAAAAATATCACTTATTTTTCCAATTTTCGACTTGTAGAACGATCAAGTATACTATTCTTTGGATTCTAAGATTTTTTTCAAGTGATTATTTTCAAAGTTGGGAAAAATGAAAAATTATTCTAAGTCCCCATTCGTAGTTCTTTTTGATTCGTATTGCTTCGGCGCAAAGTAGGTAGGGACACTTATGGATTTCTCAATTTTTGGATAGGGACAGCCGGATAGCCGTCATTCAGCATAAAAGCTATTGTTATATGCATAGTTTGATGTGAGGAATGGGAATTGATTGAAATTTTCACCCGCCAATTGCCGGCTGGCCTGATTTTAAGGTTTGAGAATCTTGACAACGATTTTGCATACCGACAAAAATAGCATCAAGCAAAAATATCACTTATTTTTCCAATTTTCGACTTGTAGAACGATCAAGTATACTATTCTTTGGATTCTAAGATTTTTTTCAAGTGATTATTTTCAAAGTTGGGAAAAATGAAAAATTATTCTAAGTCCCCATTCGTAGTTCTTTTTGATTCGTATTGCTTCGGCGCAAAGTAGGTAGGGACACTTATGGATTTCTCAATTTTTGGATAGGGACAGCCGGATAGCCGTCATTCAGCATAAAAGCTATTGTTATATGCATAGTTTGATGTGAGGAATGGGAATTGATTGAAATTTTCACCCGCCAATTGCCGGCTGGCCTGATTTTAAGGTTTGAGAATCTTGACAACGATTTTGCATACCGACAAAAATAGCATCAAGCAAAAATATCACTTATTTTTCCAATTTTCGACTTGTAGAACGATCAAGTATACTATTCTTTGGATTCTAAGATTTTTTTCAAGTGATTATTTTCAAAGTTGGGAAAAATGAAAAATTATTCTAAGTCCCCATTCGTAGTTCTTTTTGATTCGTATTGCTTCGGCGCAAAGTAGGTAGGGACACTTATGGATTTCTCAATTTTTGGATAGGGACAGCCGGATAGCCGTCATTCAGCATAAAAGCTATTGTTATATGCATAGTTTGATGTGAGGAATGGGAATTGATTGAAATTTTCACCCGCCAATTGCCGGCTGGCCTGATTTTAAGGTTTGAGAATCTTGACAACGATTTTGCATACCGACAAAAATAGCATCAAGCAAAAATATCACTTATTTTTCCAATTTTCGACTTGTAGAACGATCAAGTATACTATTCTTTGGATTCTAAGATTTTTTTCAAGTGATTATTTTCAAAGTTGGGAAAAATGAAAAATTATTCTAAGTCCCCATTCGTAGTTCTTTTTGATTCGTATTGCTTCGGCGCAAAGTAGGTAGGGACACTTATGGCTTTCTCAATTTTTGGATAGGGACAGCCGGATAGCCGTCATTCAGCATAGAAGCTATTGTTATATGCATAGTTTGATGTGAGGAATGGGAATTGATTGAAATTTTCACCCGCCAATTGCCGGCTGGCCTGATTTTAAGGTTTGAGAATCTTGACAACGATTTTGCATACCGACAAAAATAGCATCAAGTAAAAATATCACTTATTTTTCCAATTTTCGACTTGTAGAACGATCAAGTATACTATTCTTTGGATTCTAAGATTTTTTTCAAGTGATTATTTTCAAAGTTGGGAAAAATGAAAAATTATTCTAAGTCCCCATTCGTAGTTCTTTTTGATTCGTATTGCTTCGGCGCAAAGTAGGTAGGGACACTTATGGCTTTCTCAATTTTTGGATAGGGACAGCCGGATAGCCGTCATTCAGCATAGAAGCTATTGTTATATGCATAGTTTGATGTGAGGAATGGGAATTGATTGAAATTTTCACCCGCCAATTGCCGGCTGGCCTGATTTTAAGGTTTGAGAATCTTGACAACGATTTTGCATACCGACAAAAATAGCATCAAGCAAAAATATCACTTATTTTTCCAATTTTCGACTTGTAGAACGATCAAGTATACTATTCTTTGGATTCTAAGATTTTTTTCAAGTGATTATTTTCAAAGTTGGGAAAAATGAAAAATTATTCTAAGTCCCCATTCGTAGTTCTTTTTGATTCGTATTGCTTCGGCGCAAAGTAGGTAGGGACACTTATGGCTTTCTCAATTTTTGGATAGGGACAGCCGGATAGCCGTCATTCAGCATAGAAGCTATTGTTATATGCATAGTTTGATGTGAGGAATGGGAATTGATTGAAATTTTCACCCGCCAATTGCCGGCTGGCCTGATTTTAAGGTTTGAGAATCTTGACAACGATTTTGCATACCGACAAAAATAGCATCAAGTAAAAATATCACTTATTTTTCCAATTTTCGACTTGTAGAACGATCAAGTATACTATTCTTTGGATTCTAAGATTTTTTTCAAGTGATTATTTTCAAAGTTGGGAAAAATGAAAAATTATTCTAAGTCCCCATTCGTAGTTCTTTTTGATTCGTATTGCTTCGGCGCAAAGTAGGTAGGGACACTTATGGATTTCTCAATTTTTGGATAGGGACAGCCGGATAGCCGTCATTCAGCATAAAAGCTATTGTTATATGCATAGTTTGATGTGAGGAATGGGAATTGATTGAAATTTTCACCCGCCAATTGCCGGCTGGCCTGATTTTAAGGTTTGAGAATCTTGACAACGATTTTGCATACCGACAAAAATAGCATCAAGCAAAAATATCACTTATTTTTCCAATTTTCGACTTGTAGAACGATCAAGTATACTATTCCTTGGATTCTAAGATTTTTTTCAAGTGATTATTTTCAAAGTTGGGAAAAATGAAAAATTATTCTAAGTCCCCATTCGTAGTTCTTTTTGATTCGTATTGCTTCGGCGCAAAGTAGGTAGGGACACTTATGGATTTCTCAATTTTTGGATAGGGACAGCCGGATAGCCGTCATTCAGCATAGAAGCTATTGTTATATGCATAGTTTGATGTGAGGAATGGGAATTGATTGAAATTTTCACCCGCCAATTGCCGGCTGGCCTGATTTTAAGGTTTGAGAATCTTGACAACGATTTTGCATACCGACAAAAATAGCATCAAGTAAAAATATCACTTATTTTTCCAATTTTCGACTTGTAGAACGATCAAGTATACTATTCTTTGGATTCTAAGATTTTTTTCAAGTGATTATTTTCAAAGTTGGGAAAAATGAAAAATTATTCTAAGTCCCCATTCGTAGTTCTTTTTGATTCGTATTGCTTCGGCGCAAAGTAGGTAGGGACACTTATGGATTTCTCAATTTTTGGATAGGGACAGCCGGATAGCCGTCATTCAGCATAAAAGCTATTGTTATATGCATAGTTTGATGTGAGGAATGGGAATTGATTGAAATTTTCACCCGCCAATTGCCGGCTGGCCTGATTTTAAGGTTTGAGAATCTTGACAACGATTTTGCATACCGACAAAAATAGCATCAAGCAAAAATATCACTTATTTTTCCAATTTTCGACTTGTAGAACGATCAAGTATACTATTCTTTGGATTCTAAGATTTTTTTCAAGTGATTATTTTCAAAGTTGGGAAAAATGAAAAATTATTCTAAGTCCCCATTCGTAGTTCTTTTTGATTCGTATTGCTTCGGCGCAAAGTAGGTAGGGACACTTATGGATTTCTCAATTTTTGGATAGGGACAGCCGGATAGCCGTCATTCAGCATAAAAGCTATTGTTATATGCATAGTTTGATGTGAGGAATGGGAATTGATTGAAATTTTCACCCGCCAATTGCCGGCTGGCCTGATTTTAAGGTTTGAGAATCTTGACAACGATTTTGCATACCGACAAAAATAGCATCAAGCAAAAATATCACTTATTTTTCCAATTTTCGACTTGTAGAACGATCAAGTATACTATTCTTTGGATTCTAAGATTTTTTTCAAGTGATTATTTTCAAAGTTGGGAAAAATGAAAAATTATTCTAAGTCCCCATTCGTAGTTCTTTTTGATTCGTATTGCTTCGGCGCAAAGTAGGTAGGGACACTTATGGATTTCTCAATTTTTGGATAGGGACAGCCGGATAGCCGTCATTCAGCATAAAAGCTATTGTTATATGCATAGTTTGATGTGAGGAATGGGAATTGATTGAAATTTTCACCCGCCAATTGCCGGCTGGCCTGATTTTAAGGTTTGAGAATCTTGACAACGATTTTGCATACCGACAAAAATAGCATCAAGCAAAAATATCACTTATTTTTCCAATTTTCGACTTGTAGAACGATCAAGTATACTATTCTTTGGATTCTAAGATTTTTTTCAAGTGATTATTTTCAAAGTTGGGAAAAATGAAAAATTATTCTAAGTCCCCATTCGTAGTTCTTTTTGATTCGTATTGCTTCGGCGCAAAGTAGGTAGGGACACTTATGGCTTTCTCAATTTTTGGATAGGGACAGCCGGATAGCCGTCATTCAGCATAGAAGCTATTGTTATATGCATAGTTTGATGTGAGGAATGGGAATTGATTGAAATTTTCACCCGCCAATTGCCGGCTGGCCTGATTTTAAGGTTTGAGAATCTTGACAACGATTTTGCATACCGACAAAAATAGCATCAAGTAAAAATATCACTTATTTTTCCAATTTTCGACTTGTAGAACGATCAAGTATACTATTCTTTGGATTCTAAGATTTTTTTCAAGTGATTATTTTCAAAGTTGGGAAAAATGAAAAATTATTCTAAGTCCCCATTCGTAGTTCTTTTTGATTCGTATTGCTTCGGCGCAAAGTAGGTAGGGACACTTATGGCTTTCTCAATTTTTGGATAGGGACAGCCGGATAGCCGTCATTCAGCATAGAAGCTATTGTTATATGCATAGTTTGATGTGAGGAATGGGAATTGATTGAAATTTTCACCCGCCAATTGCCGGCTGGCCTGATTTTAAGGTTTGAGAATCTTGACAACGATTTTGCATACCGACAAAAATAGCATCAAGCAAAAATATCACTTATTTTTCCAATTTTCGACTTGTAGAACGATCAAGTATACTATTCCTTGGATTCTAAGATTTTTTTCAAGTGATTATTTTCAAAGTTGGGAAAAATGAAAAATTATTCTAAGTCCCCATTCGTAGTTCTTTTTGATTCGTATTGCTTCGGCGCAAAGTAGGTAGGGACACTTATGGATTTCTCAATTTTTGGATAGGGACAGCCGGATAGCCGTCATTCAGCATAAAAGCTATTGTTATATGCATAGTTTGATGTGAGGAATGGGAATTGATTGAAATTTTCACCCGCCAATTGCCGGCTGGCCTGATTTTAAGGTTTGAGAATCTTGACAACGATTTTGCATACCGACAAAAATAGCATCAAGCAAAAATATCACTTATTTTTCCAATTTTCGACTTGTAGAACGATCAAGTATACTATTCTTTGGATTCTAAGATTTTTTTCAAGTGATTATTTTCAAAGTTGGGAAAAATGAAAAATTATTCTAAGTCCCCATTCGTAGTTCTTTTTGATTCGTATTGCTTCGGCGCAAAGTAGGTAGGGACACTTATGGCTTTCTCAATTTTTGGATAGGGACAGCCGGATAGCCGTCATTCAGCATAGAAGCTATTGTTATATGCATAGTTTGATGTGAGGAATGGGAATTGATTGAAATTTTCACCCGCCAATTGCCGGCTGGCCTGATTTTAAGGTTTGAGAATCTTGACAACGATTTTGCATACCGACAAAAATAGCATCAAGTAAAAATATCACTTATTTTTCCAATTTTCGACTTGTAGAACGATCAAGTATACTATTCTTTGGATTCTAAGATTTTTTTCAAGTGATTATTTTCAAAGTTGGGAAAAATGAAAAATTATTCTAAGTCCCCATTCGTAGTTCTTTTTGATTCGTATTGCTTCGGCGCAAAGTAGGTAGGGACACTTATGGATTTCTCAATTTTTGGATAGGGACAGCCGGATAGCCGTCATTCAGCATAAAAGCTATTGTTATATGCATAGTTTGATGTGAGGAATGGGAATTGATTGAAATTTTCACCCGCCAATTGCCGGCTGGCCTGATTTTAAGGTTTGAGAATCTTGACAACGATTTTGCATACCGACAAAAATAGCATCAAGCAAAAATATCACTTATTTTTCCAATTTTCGACTTGTAGAACGATCAAGTATACTATTCTTTGGATTCTAAGATTTTTTTCAAGTGATTATTTTCAAAGTTGGGAAAAATGAAAAATTATTCTAAGTCCCCATTCGTAGTTCTTTTTGATTCGTATTGCTTCGGCGCAAAGTAGGTAGGGACACTTATGGATTTCTCAATTTTTGGATAGGGACAGCCGGATAGCCGTCATTCAGCATAAAAGCTATTGTTATATGCATAGTTTGATGTGAGGAATGGGAATTGATTGAAATTTTCACCCGCCAATTGCCGGCTGGCCTGATTTTAAGGTTTGAGAATCTTGACAACGATTTTGCATACCGACAAAAATAGCATCAAGCAAAAATATCACTTATTTTTCCAATTTTCGACTTGTAGAACGATCAAGTATACTATTCCTTGGATTCTAAGATTTTTTTCAAGTGATTATTTTCAAAGTTGGGAAAAATGAAAAATTATTCTAAGTCCCCATTCGTAGTTCTTTTTGATTCGTATTGCTTCGGCGCAAAGTAGGTAGGGACACTTATGGATTTCTCAATTTTTGGATAGGGACAGCCGGATAGCCGTCATTCAGCATAGAAGCTATTGTTATATGCATAGTTTGATGTGAGGAATGGGAATTGATTGAAATTTTCACCCGCCAATTGCCGGCTGGCCTGATTTTAAGGTTTGAGAATCTTGACAACGATTTTGCATACCGACAAAAATAGCATCAAGTAAAAATATCACTTATTTTTCCAATTTTCGACTTGTAGAACGATCAAGTATACTATTCTTTGGATTCTAAGATTTTTTTCAAGTGATTATTTTCAAAGTTGGGAAAAATGAAAAATTATTCTAAGTCCCCATTCGTAGTTCTTTTTGATTCGTATTGCTTCGGCGCAAAGTAGGTAGGGACACTTATGGATTTCTCAATTTTTGGATAGGGACAGCCGGATAGCCGTCATTCAGCATAAAAGCTATTGTTATATGCATAGTTTGATGTGAGGAATGGGAATTGATTGAAATTTTCACCCGCCAATTGCCGGCTGGCCTGATTTTAAGGTTTGAGAATCTTGACAACGATTTTGCATACCGACAAAAATAGCATCAAGCAAAAATATCACTTATTTTTCCAATTTTCGACTTGTAGAACGATCAAGTATACTATTCCTTGGATTCTAAGATTTTTTTCAAGTGATTATTTTCAAAGTTGGGAAAAATGAAAAATTATTCTAAGTCCCCATTCGTAGTTCTTTTTGATTCGTATTGCTTCGGCGCAAAGTAGGTAGGGACACTTATGGATTTCTCAATTTTTGGATAGGGACAGCCGGATAGCCGTCATTCAGCATAAAAGCTATTGTTATATGCATAGTTTGATGTGAGGAATGGGAATTGATTGAAATTTTCACCCGCCAATTGCCGGCTGGCCTGATTTTAAGGTTTGAGAATCTTGACAACGATTTTGCATACCGACAAAAATAGCATCAAGCAAAAATATCACTTATTTTTCCAATTTTCGACTTGTAGAACGATCAAGTATACTATTCTTTGGATTCTAAGATTTTTTTCAAGTGATTATTTTCAAAGTTGGGAAAAATGAAAAATTATTCTAAGTCCCCATTCGTAGTTCTTTTTGATTCGTATTGCTTCGGCGCAAAGTAGGTAGGGACACTTATGGCTTTCTCAATTTTTGGATAGGGACAGCCGGATAGCCGTCATTCAGCATAGAAGCTATTGTTATATGCATAGTTTGATGTGAGGAATGGGAATTGATTGAAATTTTCACCCGCCAATTGCCGGCTGGCCTGATTTTAAGGTTTGAGAATCTTGACAACGATTTTGCATACCGACAAAAATAGCATCAAGCAAAAATATCACTTATTTTTCCAATTTTCGACTTGTAGAACGATCAAGTATACTATTCTTTGGATTCTAAGATTTTTTTCAAGTGATTATTTTCAAAGTTGGGAAAAATGAAAAATTATTCTAAGTCCCCATTCGTAGTTCTTTTTGATTCGTATTGCTTCGGCGCAAAGTAGGTAGGGACACTTATGGATTTCTCAATTTTTGGATAGGGACAGCCGGATAGCCGTCATTCAGCATAAAAGCTATTGTTATATGCATAGTTTGATGTGAGGAATGGGAATTGATTGAAATTTTCACCCGCCAATTGCCGGCTGGCCTGATTTTAAGGTTTGAGAATCTTGACAACGATTTTGCATACCGACAAAAATAGCATCAAGCAAAAATATCACTTATTTTTCCAATTTTCGACTTGTAGAACGATCAAGTATACTATTCTTTGGATTCTAAGATTTTTTTCAAGTGATTATTTTCAAAGTTGGGAAAAATGAAAAATTATTCTAAGTCCCCATTCGTAGTTCTTTTTGATTCGTATTGCTTCGGCGCAAAGTAGGTAGGGACACTTATGGCTTTCTCAATTTTTGGATAGGGACAGCCGGATAGCCGTCATTCAGCATAGAAGCTATTGTTATATGCATAGTTTGATGTGAGGAATGGGAATTGATTGAAATTTTCACCCGCCAATTGCCGGCTGGCCTGATTTTAAGGTTTGAGAATCTTGACAACGATTTTGCATACCGACAAAAATAGCATCAAGTAAAAATATCACTTATTTTTCCAATTTTCGACTTGTAGAACGATCAAGTATACTATTCTTTGGATTCTAAGATTTTTTTCAAGTGATTATTTTCAAAGTTGGGAAAAATGAAAAATTATTCTAAGTCCCCATTCGTAGTTCTTTTTGATTCGTATTGCTTCGGCGCAAAGTAGGTAGGGACACTTATGGCTTTCTCAATTTTTGGATAGGGACAGCCGGATAGCCGTCATTCAGCATAGAAGCTATTGTTATATGCATAGTTTGATGTGAGGAATGGGAATTGATTGAAATTTTCACCCGCCAATTGCCGGCTGGCCTGATTTTAAGGTTTGAGAATCTTGACAACGATTTTGCATACCGACAAAAATAGCATCAAGCAAAAATATCACTTATTTTTCCAATTTTCGACTTGTAGAACGATCAAGTATACTATTCCTTGGATTCTAAGATTTTTTTCAAGTGATTATTTTCAAAGTTGGGAAAAATGAAAAATTATTCTAAGTCCCCATTCGTAGTTCTTTTTGATTCGTATTGCTTCGGCGCAAAGTAGGTAGGGACACTTATGGATTTCTCAATTTTTGGATAGGGACAGCCGGATAGCCGTCATTCAGCATAAAAGCTATTGTTATATGCATAGTTTGATGTGAGGAATGGGAATTGATTGAAATTTTCACCCGCCAATTGCCGGCTGGCCTGATTTTAAGGTTTGAGAATCTTGACAACGATTTTGCATACCGACAAAAATAGCATCAAGCAAAAATATCACTTATTTTTCCAATTTTCGACTTGTAGAACGATCAAGTATACTATTCTTTGGATTCTAAGATTTTTTTCAAGTGATTATTTTCAAAGTTGGGAAAAATGAAAAATTATTCTAAGTCCCCATTCGTAGTTCTTTTTGATTCGTATTGCTTCGGCGCAAAGTAGGTAGGGACACTTATGGCTTTCTCAATTTTTGGATAGGGACAGCCGGATAGCCGTCATTCAGCATAGAAGCTATTGTTATATGCATAGTTTGATGTGAGGAATGGGAATTGATTGAAATTTTCACCCGCCAATTGCCGGCTGGCCTGATTTTAAGGTTTGAGAATCTTGACAACGATTTTGCATACCGACAAAAATAGCATCAAGTAAAAATATCACTTATTTTTCCAATTTTCGACTTGTAGAACGATCAAGTATACTATTCTTTGGATTCTAAGATTTTTTTCAAGTGATTATTTTCAAAGTTGGGAAAAATGAAAAATTATTCTAAGTCCCCATTCGTAGTTCTTTTTGATTCGTATTGCTTCGGCGCAAAGTAGGTAGGGACACTTATGGATTTCTCAATTTTTGGATAGGGACAGCCGGATAGCCGTCATTCAGCATAAAAGCTATTGTTATATGCATAGTTTGATGTGAGGAATGGGAATTGATTGAAATTTTCACCCGCCAATTGCCGGCTGGCCTGATTTTAAGGTTTGAGAATCTTGACAACGATTTTGCATACCGACAAAAATAGCATCAAGCAAAAATATCACTTATTTTTCCAATTTTCGACTTGTAGAACGATCAAGTATACTATTCTTTGGATTCTAAGATTTTTTTCAAGTGATTATTTTCAAAGTTGGGAAAAATGAAAAATTATTCTAAGTCCCCATTCGTAGTTCTTTTTGATTCGTATTGCTTCGGCGCAAAGTAGGTAGGGACACTTATGGATTTCTCAATTTTTGGATAGGGACAGCCGGATAGCCGTCATTCAGCATAAAAGCTATTGTTATATGCATAGTTTGATGTGAGGAATGGGAATTGATTGAAATTTTCACCCGCCAATTGCCGGCTGGCCTGATTTTAAGGTTTGAGAATCTTGACAACGATTTTGCATACCGACAAAAATAGCATCAAGCAAAAATATCACTTATTTTTCCAATTTTCGACTTGTAGAACGATCAAGTATACTATTCCTTGGATTCTAAGATTTTTTTCAAGTGATTATTTTCAAAGTT
Organism: Diachasmimorpha longicaudata; assembly: GCF_034640455.1. NCBI lineage: Eukaryota > Metazoa > Arthropoda > Insecta > Hymenoptera > Braconidae > Diachasmimorpha > Diachasmimorpha longicaudata. The sequence goes on along the minus strand of NW_026973931.1, from coordinate 13,334 downwards.
GGGAAAAATGAAAAATTATTCTAAGTCCCCATTCGTAGTTCTTTTTGATTCGTATTGCTTCGGCGCAAAGTAGGTAGGGACACTTATGGATTTCTCAATTTTTGGATAGGGACAGCCGGATAGCCGTCATTCAGCATAGAAGCTATTGTTATATGCATAGTTTGATGTGAGGAATGGGAATTGATTGAAATTTTCACCCGCCAATTGCCGGCTGGCCTGATTTTAAGGTTTGAGAATCTTGACAACGATTTTGCATACCGACAAAAATAGCATCAAGTAAAAATATCACTTATTTTTCCAATTTTCGACTTGTAGAACGATCAAGTATACTATTCTTTGGATTCTAAGATTTTTTTCAAGTGATTATTTTCAAAGTTGGGAAAAATGAAAAATTATTCTAAGTCCCCATTCGTAGTTCTTTTTGATTCGTATTGCTTCGGCGCAAAGTAGGTAGGGACACTTATGGATTTCTCAATTTTTGGATAGGGACAGCCGGATAGCCGTCATTCAGCATAAAAGCTATTGTTATATGCATAGTTTGATGTGAGGAATGGGAATTGATTGAAATTTTCACCCGCCAATTGCCGGCTGGCCTGATTTTAAGGTTTGAGAATCTTGACAACGATTTTGCATACCGACAAAAATAGCATCAAGCAAAAATATCACTTATTTTTCCAATTTTCGACTTGTAGAACGATCAAGTATACTATTCCTTGGATTCTAAGATTTTTTTCAAGTGATTATTTTCAAAGTTGGGAAAAATGAAAAATTATTCTAAGTCCCCATTCGTAGTTCTTTTTGATTCGTATTGCTTCGGCGCAAAGTAGGTAGGGACACTTATGGATTTCTCAATTTTTGGATAGGGACAGCCGGATAGCCGTCATTCAGCATAAAAGCTATTGTTATATGCATAGTTTGATGTGAGGAATGGGAATTGATTGAAATTTTCACCCGCCAATTGCCGGCTGGCCTGATTTTAAGGTTTGAGAATCTTGACAACGATTTTGCATACCGACAAAAATAGCATCAAGCAAAAATATCACTTATTTTTCCAATTTTCGACTTGTAGAACGATCAAGTATACTATTCTTTGGATTCTAAGATTTTTTTCAAGTGATTATTTTCAAAGTTGGGAAAAATGAAAAATTATTCTAAGTCCCCATTCGTAGTTCTTTTTGATTCGTATTGCTTCGGCGCAAAGTAGGTAGGGACACTTATGGCTTTCTCAATTTTTGGATAGGGACAGCCGGATAGCCGTCATTCAGCATAGAAGCTATTGTTATATGCATAGTTTGATGTGAGGAATGGGAATTGATTGAAATTTTCACCCGCCAATTGCCGGCTGGCCTGATTTTAAGGTTTGAGAATCTTGACAACGATTTTGCATACCGACAAAAATAGCATCAAGCAAAAATATCACTTATTTTTCCAATTTTCGACTTGTAGAACGATCAAGTATACTATTCTTTGGATTCTAAGATTTTTTTCAAGTGATTATTTTCAAAGTTGGGAAAAATGAAAAATTATTCTAAGTCCCCATTCGTAGTTCTTTTTGATTCGTATTGCTTCGGCGCAAAGTAGGTAGGGACACTTATGGATTTCTCAATTTTTGGATAGGGACAGCCGGATAGCCGTCATTCAGCATAAAAGCTATTGTTATATGCATAGTTTGATGTGAGGAATGGGAATTGATTGAAATTTTCACCCGCCAATTGCCGGCTGGCCTGATTTTAAGGTTTGAGAATCTTGACAACGATTTTGCATACCGACAAAAATAGCATCAAGCAAAAATATCACTTATTTTTCCAATTTTCGACTTGTAGAACGATCAAGTATACTATTCTTTGGATTCTAAGATTTTTTTCAAGTGATTATTTTCAAAGTTGGGAAAAATGAAAAATTATTCTAAGTCCCCATTCGTAGTTCTTTTTGATTCGTATTGCTTCGGCGCAAAGTAGGTAGGGACACTTATGGATTTCTCAATTTTTGGATAGGGACAGCCGGATAGCCGTCATTCAGCATAAAAGCTATTGTTATATGCATAGTTTGATGTGAGGAATGGGAATTGATTGAAATTTTCACCCGCCAATTGCCGGCTGGCCTGATTTTAAGGTTTGAGAATCTTGACAACGATTTTGCATACCGACAAAAATAGCATCAAGCAAAAATATCACTTATTTTTCCAATTTTCGACTTGTAGAACGATCAAGTATACTATTCCTTGGATTCTAAGATTTTTTTCAAGTGATTATTTTCAAAGTTGGGAAAAATGAAAAATTATTCTAAGTCCCCATTCGTAGTTCTTTTTGATTCGTATTGCTTCGGCGCAAAGTAGGTAGGGACACTTATGGATTTCTCAATTTTTGGATAGGGACAGCCGGATAGCCGTCATTCAGCATAAAAGCTATTGTTATATGCATAGTTTGATGTGAGGAATGGGAATTGATTGAAATTTTCACCCGCCAATTGCCGGCTGGCCTGATTTTAAGGTTTGAGAATCTTGACAACGATTTTGCATACCGACAAAAATAGCATCAAGCAAAAATATCACTTATTTTTCCAATTTTCGACTTGTAGAACGATCAAGTATACTATTCTTTGGATTCTAAGATTTTTTTCAAGTGATTATTTTCAAAGTTGGGAAAAATGAAAAATTATTCTAAGTCCCCATTCGTAGTTCTTTTTGATTCGTATTGCTTCGGCGCAAAGTAGGTAGGGACACTTATGGCTTTCTCAATTTTTGGATAGGGACAGCCGGATAGCCGTCATTCAGCATAGAAGCTATTGTTATATGCATAGTTTGATGTGAGGAATGGGAATTGATTGAAATTTTCACCCGCCAATTGCCGGCTGGCCTGATTTTAAGGTTTGAGAATCTTGACAACGATTTTGCATACCGACAAAAATAGCATCAAGTAAAAATATCACTTATTTTTCCAATTTTCGACTTGTAGAACGATCAAGTATACTATTCTTTGGATTCTAAGATTTTTTTCAAGTGATTATTTTCAAAGTTGGGAAAAATGAAAAATTATTCTAAGTCCCCATTCGTAGTTCTTTTTGATTCGTATTGCTTCGGCGCAAAGTAGGTCGGGACACTTATGGATTTCTCAATTTTTGGATAGGGACAGCCGGATAGCCGTCATTCAGCATAAAAGCTATTGTTATATGCATAGTTTGATGTGAGGAATGGGAATTGATTGAAATTTTCACCCGCCAATTGCCGGCTGGCCTGATTTTAAGGTTTGAGAATCTTGACAACGATTTTGCATACCGACAAAAATAGCATCAAGCAAAAATATCACTTATTTTTCCAATTTTCGACTTGTAGAACGATCAAGTATACTATTCTTTGGATTCTAAGATTTTTTTCAAGTGATTATTTTCAAAGTTGGGAAAAATGAAAAATTATTCTAAGTCCCCATTCGTAGTTCTTTTTGATTCGTATTGCTTCGGCGCAAAGTAGGTAGGGACACTTATGGATTTCTCAATTTTTGGATAGGGACAGCCGGATAGCCGTCATTCAGCATAAAAGCTATTGTTATATGCATAGTTTGATGTGAGGAATGGGAATTGATTGAAATTTTCACCCGCCAATTGCCGGCTGGCCTGATTTTAAGGTTTGAGAATCTTGACAACGATTTTGCATACCGACAAAAATAGCATCAAGCAAAAATATCACTTATTTTTCCAATTTTCGACTTGTAGAACGATCAAGTATACTATTCCTTGGATTCTAAGATTTTTTTCAAGTGATTATTTTCAAAGTTGGGAAAAATGAAAAATTATTCTAAGTCCCCATTCGTAGTTCTTTTTGATTCGTATTGCTTCGGCGCAAAGTAGGTAGGGACACTTATGGATTTCTCAATTTTTGGATAGGGACAGCCGGATAGCCGTCATTCAGCATAAAAGCTATTGTTATATGCATAGTTTGATGTGAGGAATGGGAATTGATTGAAATTTTCACCCGCCAATTGCCGGCTGGCCTGATTTTAAGGTTTGAGAATCTTGACAACGATTTTGCATACCGACAAAAATAGCATCAAGCAAAAATATCACTTATTTTTCCAATTTTCGACTTGTAGAACGATCAAGTATACTATTCTTTGGATTCTAAGATTTTTTTCAAGTGATTATTTTCAAAGTTGGGAAAAATGAAAAATTATTCTAAGTCCCCATTCGTAGTTCTTTTTGATTCGTATTGCTTCGGCGCAAAGTAGGTAGGGACACTTATGGCTTTCTCAATTTTTGGATAGGGACAGCCGGATAGCCGTCATTCAGCATAGAAGCTATTGTTATATGCATAGTTTGATGTGAGGAATGGGAATTGATTGAAATTTTCACCCGCCAATTGCCGGCTGGCCTGATTTTAAGGTTTGAGAATCTTGACAACGATTTTGCATACCGACAAAAATAGCATCAAGTAAAAATATCACTTATTTTTCCAATTTTCGACTTGTAGAACGATCAAGTATACTATTCTTTGGATTCTAAGATTTTTTTCAAGTGATTATTTTCAAAGTTGGGAAAAATGAAAAATTATTCTAAGTCCCCATTCGTAGTTCTTTTTGATTCGTATTGCTTCGGCGCAAAGTAGGTAGGGACACTTATGGATTTCTCAATTTTTGGATAGGGACAGCCGGATAGCCGTCATTCAGCATAAAAGCTATTGTTATATGCATAGTTTGATGTGAGGAATGGGAATTGATTGAAATTTTCACCCGCCAATTGCCGGCTGGCCTGATTTTAAGGTTTGAGAATCTTGACAACGATTTTGCATACCGACAAAAATAGCATCAAGCAAAAATATCACTTATTTTTCCAATTTTCGACTTGTAGAACGATCAAGTATACTATTCTTTGGATTCTAAGATTTTTTTCAAGTGATTATTTTCAAAGTTGGGAAAAATGAAAAATTATTCTAAGTCCCCATTCGTAGTTCTTTTTGATTCGTATTGCTTCGGCGCAAAGTAGGTAGGGACACTTATGGATTTCTCAATTTTTGGATAGGGACAGCCGGATAGCCGTCATTCAGCATAAAAGCTATTGTTATATGCATAGTTTGATGTGAGGAATGGGAATTGATTGAAATTTTCACCCGCCAATTGCCGGCTGGCCTGATTTTAACGTTTGAGAATCTTGACAACGATTTTGCATACCGACAAAAATAGCATCAAGTAAAAATATCACTTATTTTTCCAATTTTCGACTTGTAGAACGATCAAGTATACTATTCTTTGGATTCTAAGATTTTTTTCAAGTGATTATTTTCAAAGTTGGGAAAAATGAAAAATTATTCTAAGTCCCCATTCGTAGTTCTTTTTGATTCGTATTGCTTCGGCGCAAAGTAGGTAGGGACACTTATGGATTTCTCAATTTTTGGATAGGGACAGCCGGATAGCCGTCATTCAGCATAAAAGCTATTGTTATATGCATAGTTTGATGTGAGGAATGGGAATTGATTGAAATTTTCACCCGCCAATTGCCGGCTGGCCTGATTTTAAGGTTTGAGAATCTTGACAACGATTTTGCATACCGACAAAAATAGCATCAAGCAAAAATATCACTTATTTTTCCAATTTTCGACTTGTAGAACGATCAAGTATACTATTCTTTGGATTCTAAGATTTTTTTCAAGTGATTATTTTCAAAGTTGGGAAAAATGAAAAATTATTCTAAGTCCCCATTCGTAGTTCTTTTTGATTCGTATTGCTTCGGCGCAAAGTAGGTAGGGACACTTATGGCTTTCTCAATTTTTGGATAGGGACAGCCGGATAGCCGTCATTCAGCATAGAAGCTATTGTTATATGCATAGTTTGATGTGAGGAATGGGAATTGATTGAAATTTTCACCCGCCAATTGCCGGCTGGCCTGATTTTAAGGTTTGAGAATCTTGACAACGATTTTGCATACCGACAAAAATAGCATCAAGCAAAAATATCACTTATTTTTCCAATTTTCGACTTGTAGAACGATCAAGTATACTATTCTTTGGATTCTAAGATTTTTTTCAAGTGATTATTTTCAAAGTTGGGAAAAATGAAAAATTATTCTAAGTCCCCATTCGTAGTTCTTTTTGATTCGTATTGCTTCGGCGCAAAGTAGGTAGGGACACTTATGGATTTCTCAATTTTTGGATAGGGACAGCCGGATAGCCGTCATTCAGCATAAAAGCTATTGTTATATGCATAGTTTGATGTGAGGAATGGGAATTGATTGAAATTTTCACCCGCCAATTGCCGGCTGGCCTGATTTTAAGGTTTGAGAATCTTGACAACGATTTTGCATACCGACAAAAATAGCATCAAGCAAAAATATCACTTATTTTTCCAATTTTCGACTTGTAGAACGATCAAGTATACTATTCTTTGGATTCTAAGATTTTTTTCAAGTGATTATTTTCAAAGTTGGGAAAAATGAAAAATTATTCTAAGTCCCCATTCGTAGTTCTTTTTGATTCGTATTGCTTCGGCGCAAAGTAGGTAGGGACACATGGATTTCTCAATTTTTGGATAGGGACAGCCGGATAGCCGTCATTCAGCATAAAAGCTATTGTTATATGCATAGTTTGATGTGAGGAATGGGAATTGATTGAAATTTTCACCCGCCAATTGCCGGCTGGCCTGATTTTAAGGTTTGAGAATCTTGACAACGATTTTGCATACCGACAAAAATAGCATCAAGCAAAAATATCACTTATTTTTCCAATTTTCGACTTGTAGAACGATCAAGTATACTATTCCTTGGATTCTAAGATTTTTTTCAAGTGATTATTTTCAAAGTTGGGAAAAATGAAAAATTATTCTAAGTCCCCATTCGTAGTTCTTTTTGATTCGTATTGCTTCGGCGCAAAGTAGGTAGGGACACTTATGGATTTCTCAATTTTTGGATAGGGACAGCCGGATAGCCGTCATTCAGCATAAAAGCTATTGTTATATGCATAGTTTGATGTGAGGAATGGGAATTGATTGAAATTTTCACCCGCCAATTGCCGGCTGGCCTGATTTTAAGGTTTGAGAATCTTGACAACGATTTTGCATACCGACAAAAATAGCATCAAGCAAAAATATCACTTATTTTTCCAATTTTCGACTTGTAGAACGATCAAGTATACTATTCTTTGGATTCTAAGATTTTTTTCAAGTGATTATTTTCAAAGTTGGGAAAAATGAAAAATTATTCTAAGTCCCCATTCGTAGTTCTTTTTGATTCGTATTGCTTCGGCGCAAAGTAGGTAGGGACACTTATGGCTTTCTCAATTTTTGGATAGGGACAGCCGGATAGCCGTCATTCAGCATAGAAGCTATTGTTATATGCATAGTTTGATGTGAGGAATGGGAATTGATTGAAATTTTCACCCGCCAATTGCCGGCTGGCCTGATTTTAAGGTTTGAGAATCTTGACAACGATTTTGCATACCGACAAAAATAGCATCAAGTAAAAATATCACTTATTTTTCCAATTTTCGACTTGTAGAACGATCAAGTATACTATTCTTTGGATTCTAAGATTTTTTTCAAGTGATTATTTTCAAAGTTGGGAAAAATGAAAAATTATTCTAAGTCCCCATTCGTAGTTCTTTTTGATTCGTATTGCTTCGGCGCAAAGTAGGTAGGGACACTTATGGATTTCTCAATTTTTGGATAGGGACAGCCGGATAGCCGTCATTCAGCATAAAAGCTATTGTTATATGCATAGTTTGATGTGAGGAATGGGAATTGATTGAAATTTTCACCCGCCAATTGCCGGCTGGCCTGATTTTAAGGTTTGAGAATCTTGACAACGATTTTGCATACCGACAAAAATAGCATCAAGCAAAAATATCACTTATTTTTCCAATTTTCGACTTGTAGAACGATCAAGTATACTATTCTTTGGATTCTAAGATTTTTTTCAAGTGATTATTTTCAAAGTTGGGAAAAATGAAAAATTATTCTAAGTCCCCATTCGTAGTTCTTTTTGATTCGTATTGCTTCGGCGCAAAGTAGGTAGGGACACTTATGGATTTCTCAATTTTTGGATAGGGACAGCCGGATAGCCGTCATTCAGCATAAAAGCTATTGTTATATGCATAGTTTGATGTGAGGAATGGGAATTGATTGAAATTTTCACCCGCCAATTGCCGGCTGGCCTGATTTTAAGGTTTGAGAATCTTGACAACGATTTTGCATACCGACAAAAATAGCATCAAGCAAAAATATCACTTATTTTTCCAATTTTCGACTTGTAGAACGATCAAGTATACTATTCCTTGGATTCTAAGATTTTTTTCAAGTGATTATTTTCAAAGTTGGGAAAAATGAAAAATTATTCTAAGTCCCCATTCGTAGTTCTTTTTGATTCGTATTGCTTCGGCGCAAAGTAGGTAGGGACACTTATGGATTTCTCAATTTTTGGATAGGGACAGCCGGATAGCCGTCATTCAGCATAGAAGCTATTGTTATATGCATAGTTTGATGTGAGGAATGGGAATTGATTGAAATTTTCACCCGCCAATTGCCGGCTGGCCTGATTTTAAGGTTTGAGAATCTTGACAACGATTTTGCATACCGACAAAAATAGCATCAAGTAAAAATATCACTTATTTTTCCAATTTTCGACTTGTAGAACGATCAAGTATACTATTCTTTGGATTCTAAGATTTTTTTCAAGTGATTATTTTCAAAGTTGGGAAAAATGAAAAATTATTCTAAGTCCCCATTCGTAGTTCTTTTTGATTCGAATTGCTTCGGCGCAAAGTAGGTAGGGACACTTATGGATTTCTCAATTTTTGGATAGGGACAGCCGGATAGCCGTCATTCAGCATAAAAGCTATTGTTATATGCATAGTTTGATGTGAGGAATGGGAATTGATTGAAATTTTCACCCGCCAATTGCCGGCTGGCCTGATTTTAAGGTTTGAGAATCTTGACAACGATTTTGCATACCGACAAAAATAGCATCAAGCAAAAATATCACTTATTTTTCCAATTTTCGACTTGTAGAACGATCAAGTATACTATTCTTTGGATTCTAAGATTTTTTTCAAGTGATTATTTTCAAAGTTGGGAAAAATGAAAAATTATTCTAAGTCCCCATTCGTAGTTCTTTTTGATTCGTATTGCTTCGGCGCAAAGTAGGTAGGGACACTTATGGATTTCTCAATTTTTGGATAGGGACAGCCGGATAGCCGTCATTCAGCATAAAAGCTATTGTTATATGCATAGTTTGATGTGAGGAATGGGAATTGATTGAAATTTTCACCCGCCAATTGCCGGCTGGCCTGATTTTAAGGTTTGAGAATCTTGACAACGATTTTGCATACCGACAAAAATAGCATCAAGCAAAAATATCACTTATTTTTCCAATTTTCGACTTGTAGAACGATCAAGTATACTATTCTTTGGATTCTAAGATTTTTTTCAAGTGATTATTTTCAAAGTTGGGAAAAATGAAAAATTATTCTAAGTCCCCATTCGTAGTTCTTTTTGATTCGTATTGCTTCGGCGCAAAGTAGGTAGGGACACTTATGGATTTCTCAATTTTTGGATAGGGACAGCCGGATAGCCGTCATTCAGCATAAAAGCTATTGTTATATGCATAGTTTGATGTGAGGAATGGGAATTGATTGAAATTTTCACCCGCCAATTGCCGGCTGGCCTGATTTTAAGGTTTGAGAATCTTGACAACGATTTTGCATACCGACAAAAATAGCATCAAGCAAAAATATCACTTATTTTTCCAATTTTCGACTTGTAGAACGATCAAGTATACTATTCTTTGGATTCTAAGATTTTTTTCAAGTGTTTATTTTCAAAGTTGGGAAAAATGAAAAATTATTCTAAGTCCCCATTCGTAGTTCTTTTTGATTCGTATTGCTTCGGCGCAAAGTAGGTAGGGACACTTATGGATTTCTCAATTTTTGGATAGGGACAGCCGGATAGCCGTCATTCAGCATAAAAGCTATTGTTATATGCATAGTTTGATGTGAGGAATGGGAATTGATTGAAATTTTCACCCGCCAATTGCCGGCTGGCCTGATTTTAAGGTTTGAGAATCTTGACAACGATTTTGCATACCGACAAAAATAGCATCAAGCAAAAATATCACTTATTTTTCCAATTTTCGACTTGTAGAACGATCAAGTATACTATTCTTTGGATTCTAAGATTTTTTTCAAGTGTTTATTTTCAAAGTTGGGAAAAATGAAAAATTATTCTAAGTCCCCATTCGTAGTTCTTTTTGATTCGTATTGCTTCGGCGCAAAGTAGGTAGGGACACTTATGGCTTTCTCAATTTTTGGATAGGGACAGCCGGATAGCCGTCATTCAGCATAGAAGCTATTGTTATATGCATAGTTTGATGTGAGGAATGGGAATTGATTGAAATTTTCACCCGCCAATTGCCGGCTGGCCTGATTTTAAGGTTTGAGAATCTTGACAACGATTTTGCATACCGACAAAAATAGCATCAAGCAAAAATATCACTTATTTTTCCAATTTTCGACTTGTAGAACGATCAAGTATACTATTCTTTGGATTCTAAGATTTTTTTCAAGTGATTATTTTCAAAGTTGGGAAAAATGAAAAATTATTCTAAGTCCCCATTCGTAGTTCTTTTTGATTCGTATTGCTTCGGCGCAAAGTAGGTAGGGACACTTATGGCTTTCTCAATTTTTGGATAGGGACAGCCGGATAGCCGTCATTCAGCATAGAAGCTATTGTTATATGCATAGTTTGATGTGAGGAATGGGAATTGATTGAAATTTTCACCCGCCAATTGCCGGCTGGCCTGATTTTAAGGTTTGAGAATCTTGACAACGATTTTGCATACCGACAAAAATAGCATCAAGTAAAAATATCACTTATTTTTCCAATTTTCGACTTGTAGAACGATCAAGTATACTATTCTTTGGATTCTAAGATTTTTTTCAAGTGATTATTTTCAAAGTTGGGAAAAATGAAAAATTATTCTAAGTCCCCATTCGTAGTTCTTTTTGATTCGTATTGCTTCGGCGCAAAGTAGGTAGGGACACTTATGGATTTCTCAATTTTTGGATAGGGACAGCCGGATAGCCGTCATTCAGCATAAAAGCTATTGTTATATGCATAGTTTGATGTGAGGAATGGGAATTGATTGAAATTTTCACCCGCCAATTGCCGGCTGGCCTGATTTTAAGGTTTGAGAATCTTGACAACGATTTTGCATACCGACAAAAATAGCATCAAGCAAAAATATCACTTATTTTTCCAATTTTCGACTTGTAGAACGATCAAGTATACTATTCTTTGGATTCTAAGATTTTTTTCAAGTGATTATTTTCAAAGTTGGGAAAAATGAAAAATTATTCTAAGTCCCCATTCGTAGTTCTTTTTGATTCGTATTGCTTCGGCGCAAAGTAGGTAGGGACACTTATGGATTTCTCAATTTTTGGATAGGGACAGCCGGATAGCCGTCATTCAGCATAAAAGCTATTGTTATATGCATAGTTTGATGTGAGGAATGGGAATTGATTGAAATTTTCACCCGCCAATTGCCGGCTGGCCTGATTTTAAGGTTTGAGAATCTTGACAACGATTTTGCATACCGACAAAAATAGCATCAAGCAAAAATATCACTTATTTTTCCAATTTTCGACTTGTAGAACGATCAAGTATACTATTCTTTGGATTCTAAGATTTTTTTCAAGTGATTATTTTCAAAGTTGGGAAAAATGAAAAATTATTCTAAGTCCCCATTCGTAGTTCTTTTTGATTCGTATTGCTTCGGCGCAAAGTAGGTAGGGACACTTATGGATTTCTCAATTTTTGGATAGGGACAGCCGGATAGCCGTCATTCAGCATAAAAGCTATTGTTATATGCATAGTTTGATGTGAGGAATGGGAATTGATTGAAATTTTCACCCGCCAATTGCCGGCTGGCCTGATTTTAAGGTTTGAGAATCTTGACAACGATTTTGCATACCGACAAAAATAGCATCAAGCAAAAATATCACTTATTTTTCCAATTTTCGACTTGTAGAACGATCAAGTATACTATTCTTTGGATTCTAAGATTTTTTTCAAGTGATTATTTTCAAAGTTGGGAAAAATGAAAAATTATTCTAAGTCCCCATTCGTAGTTCTTTTTGATTCGTATTGCTTCGGCGCAAAGTAGGTAGGGACACTTATGGCTTTCTCAATTTTTGGATAGGGACAGCCGGATAGCCGTCATTCAGCATAGAAGCTATTGTTATATGCATAGTTTGATGTGAGGAATGGGAATTGATTGAAATTTTCACCCGCCAATTGCCGGCTGGCCTGATTTTAAGGTTTGAGAATCTTGACAACGATTTTGCATACCGACAAAAATAGCATCAAGTAAAAATATCACTTATTTTTCCAATTTTCGACTTGTAGAACGATCAAGTATACTATTCTTTGGATTCTAAGATTTTTTTCAAGTGATTATTTTCAAAGTTGGGAAAAATGAAAAATTATTCTAAGTCCCCATTCGTAGTTCTTTTTGATTCGTATTGCTTCGGCGCAAAGTAGGTAGGGACACTTATGGCTTTCTCAATTTTTGGATAGGGACAGCCGGATAGCCGTCATTCAGCATAGAAGCTATTGTTATATGCATAGTTTGATGTGAGGAATGGGAATTGATTGAAATTTTCACCCGCCAATTGCCGGCTGGCCTGATTTTAAGGTTTGAGAATCTTGACAACGATTTTGCATACCGACAAAAATAGCATCAAGCAAAAATATCACTTATTTTTCCAATTTTCGACTTGTAGAACGATCAAGTATACTATTCCTTGGATTCTAAGATTTTTTTCAAGTGATTATTTTCAAAGTTGGGAAAAATGAAAAATTATTCTAAGTCCCCATTCGTAGTTCTTTTTGATTCGTATTGCTTCGGCGCAAAGTAGGTAGGGACACTTATGGATTTCTCAATTTTTGGATAGGGACAGCCGGATAGCCGTCATTCAGCATAAAAGCTATTGTTATATGCATAGTTTGATGTGAGGAATGGGAATTGATTGAAATTTTCACCCGCCAATTGCCGGCTGGCCTGATTTTAAGGTTTGAGAATCTTGACAACGATTTTGCATACCGACAAAAATAGCATCAAGCAAAAATATCACTTATTTTTCCAATTTTCGACTTGTAGAACGATCAAGTATACTATTCTTTGGATTCTAAGATTTTTTTCAAGTGATTATTTTCAAAGTTGGGAAAAATGAAAAATTATTCTAAGTCCCCATTCGTAGTTCTTTTTGATTCGTATTGCTTCGGCGCAAAGTAGGTAGGGACACTTATGGCTTTCTCAATTTTTGGATAGGGACAGCCGGATAGCCGTCATTCAGCATAGAA
>NW_026973930.1:95000-107500 GCF_034640455.1 Diachasmimorpha longicaudata | reverse complement strand
GGAAAAATAAGTGATATTTTTGCTTGATGCTATTTTTGTCGGTATGCAAAATCGTTGTCAAGATTCTCAAACCTTAAAATCAGGCCAGCCGGCAATTGGCGGGTGAAAATTTCAATCAATTCCCATTCCTCACATCAAACTATGCATATAACAATAGCTTTTATGCTGAATGACGGCTATCCGGCTGTCCCTATCCAAAAATTGAGAAATCCATAAGTGTCCCTACCCACTTTGCGCCGAAGCAATACGAATCAAAAAGAACTACGAATGGGGACTTAGAATAATTTTTCATTTTTCCCAACTTTGAAAATAATCACTTGAAAAAAATCTTAGAATCCAAAGAATAGTATACTTGATCGTTCTACAAGTCGAAAATTGGAAAAATAAGTGATATTTTTGCTTGATGCTATTTTTGTCGGTATGCAAAATCGTTGTCAAGATTCTCAAACCTTAAAATCAGGCCAGCCGGCAATTGGCGGGTGAAAATTTCAATCAATTCCCATTCCTCACATCAAACTATGCATATAACAATAGCTTTTATGCTGAATGACGGCTATCCGGCTGTCCCTATCCAAAAATTGAGAAATCCATAAGTGTCCCTACCTACTTTGCGCCGAAGCAATACGAATCAAAAAGAACTACGAATGGGGACTTAGAATAATTTTTCATTTTTCCCAACTTTGAAAATAATCACTTGAAAAAAATCTTAGAATCCAAAGAATGGTATACTTGATCGTTCTACAAGTCGAAAATTGGAAAAATAAGTGATATTTTTGCTTGATGCTATTTTTGTCGGTATGCAAAATCGTTGTCAAGATTCTCAAACCTTAAAATCAGGCCAGCCGGCAATTGGCGGGTGAAAATTTCAATCAATTCCCATTCCTCACATCAAACTATGCATATAACAATAGCTTTTATGCTGAATGACGGCTATCCGGCTGTCCCTATCCAAAAATTGAGAAATCCATAAGTGTCCCTACCCACTTTGCGCCGAAGCAATACGAATCAAAAAGAACTACGAATGGGGACTTAGAATAATTTTTCATTTTTCCCAACTTTGAAAATAATCACTTGAAAAAAATCTTAGAATCCAAAGAATAGTATACTTGATCGTTCTACAAGTCGAAAATTGGAAAAATAAGTGATATTTTTGCTTGATGCTATTTTTGTCGGTATGCAAAATCGTTGTCAAGATTCTCAAACCTTAAAATCAGGCCAGCCGGCAATTGGCGGGTGAAAATTTCAATCAATTCCCATTCCTCACATCAAACTATGCATATAACAATAGCTTTTATGCTGAATGACGGCTATCCGGCTGTCCCTATCCAAAAATTGAGAAATCCATAAGTGTCCCTACCCACTTTGCGCCGAAGCAATACGAATCAAAAAGAACTACGAATGGGGACTTAGAATAATTTTTCATTTTTCCCAACTTTGAAAATAATCACTTGAAAAAAATCTTAGAATCCAAAGAATAGTATAGTTGATCGTTCTACAAGTCGAAAATTGGAAAAATAAGTGATATTTTTGCTTGATGCTATTTTTGTCGGTATGCAAAATCGTTGTCAAGATTCTCAAACCTTAAAATCAGGCCAGCCGGCAAGTGGCGGGTGAAAATTTCAATCAATTCCCATTCCTCACATCAAACTATGCATATAACAATAGCTTTTATGCTGAATGACGGCTATCCGGCTGTCCCTATCCAAAAATTGAGAAATCCATAAGTGTCCCTACCTACTTTGCGCCGAAGCAATACGAATCAAAAAGAACTACGAATGGGGACTTAGAATAATTTTTCATTTTTCCCAACTTTGAAAATAATCACTTGAAAAAAATCTTAGAATCCAAAGAATAGTATACTTGATCGTTCTACAAGTCGAAAATTGGAAAAATAAGTGATATTTTTGCTTGATTCTATTTTTGTTGGTATGCAAAAATAGCATCACAGAATTTTTAATTGAAAAAAATTATATTCATGTATAATTGAATGCATAAAATTAAACTAAATTCTATAAAACTAATTTATAATTTATCAGGTAACCGATATTATTAATTTTTAGTGATGACTTGAAAAGTTGATGCTATTTTAGTTGGTATGCAAAAATAGCATCACAGAATTTTTAATTGAAAAAAATTATATTCATGTATAATTGAATGCATAAAATTAAACTAAATTCTATAAAACTAATTTATAATTTATCAGGTAAACGATATTATTAATTTTTAGTGATGACTTGAAAAGTTGATGCTATTTTTGTTGGTATGCAAAAATAGCATCACAGAATTTTTAATTGAAAAAAATTATATTCATGTATAATTGAATGCATAAAATTAAACTAAATTCTATAAAACTAATTTATAATTTATCAGGTAACCGATATTATTAATTTTTAGTGATGACTTGAAAAGTTGATGCTATTTTTGTTGGTATGCAAAAATAGCATCACAGAATTTTTAATTGAAAAAAATTATATTCATATATAATTGAATGCATAAAATTAAACTAAATTCTATATAACTAATTTATAATTTATCAGGTAACCGATATTATTAATTTTTAGTGATGACTTGAAAAGTTGATGCTATTTTTGTTGGTATGCAAAAATAGCATCACAGAATTTTTAATTGAAAAAAATATATATTCATATATAATTGAATGCATAAAATTAAACTAAATTCTATATAACTAATTTATAATTTACCAAGTAACCGATATTATTAATTTTTATTGATGACTTGAAACGTTGATCCTATTTTTGTTGGTATGCAAAAATAGCATCACAGAATTTTTAATTAAAAAAAATATATATTCATATATAATTGAATGCATAAAATTAAACTAAATTTCATACAATTATTTTATAGTTTATCAAGTAACCGATATTATTAATTTTCAATGATGTCTTGGAACGTTGATGCTATTTTTGTTGGTATGCAAAAATAGCATCACAGAATTTTTAATTAAAAAAAATATATATTCATATATAATTGAATGCATAAAATTAAACTAAATTCTATACAACTATTTTATAGTTTATCAAGTAACCGATATTATTAATTTTCAATGATGTCTTGGAACGTTGATGCTATTTTTGTTGGTATGCAAAAATAGCATCACAGAATTTTTAATTGAAAAAAATTATATTCATATATAATTGAATGCATAAAATTAAACTAAATTCTATATAACTAATTTATAATTTACCAAGTAACCGATATTATTAATTTTTATTGATGACTTGAAACGTTGATCCTATTTTTGTTGGTATGCAAAAATAGCATCACAGAATTTTTAATTAAAAAAAATATATATTCATATATAATTGAATCCATAAAATTAAACTAAATTCTATACAACTATTTTATAGTTTATCAAGTAACCGATATTATTAATTTTCAATGATGTCTTGGAACGTTGATGCTATTTTTGTTGGTATGCAAAAATAGCATCACAGAATTTTTAATTGAAAAAAATTATATTCATATATAATTGAATGCATAAAATTAAACTAAATTCTATATAACTAATTTATAATTTATCAGGTAACCGATATTATTAATTTTTAGTGATGACTTGAAAAGTTGATGCTATTTTTGTTGGTATGCAAAAATAGCATCACAGAATTTTTAATTGAAAAAAATATATATTCAGATATAATTGAATGCATAAAATTAAACTAAATTCTATACAACTAATTTATATTTTATCAAGTAACCGATATTATTAATTTTCAATGATGTCTTGGAACGTTGATGCTATTTTTGTTGGTATGCAAAAATAGCATCACAGAATTTTTAATTGAAAAAAATATATATTCAGATATAATTGAATGCATAAAATTAAACTAAATTCTATACAACTAATTTATATTTTATCAAGTAACCGATATTATTAATTTTCAGTGGTGTCTTGGAACGTTGATCCTATTTTTGTTGGTATGCAAAAATAGCATCACAGAATTTTTAATTAAAAAAAATATATATTCATATATAATTGAATGCATAAAATGAAACTAAATTCTATACAACTAATTTATATTTTATCAAGTAACCGATATTATTAATTTTCAATGATGTCTTGGAACGTTGATCCTATTTTTGTTGGTATGCAAAAATAGCATCACAGAATTTTTCATTGAAAAAAATATATATTCATATATCATTGAATGCCTAAAATAAAAATAAATTCTATACAACTAATTTATATTTTATCAAGTAACCGATATTATTAATTTTCAATGATGTCTTGGAACGTTGATGCTATTTTTGTTGGTATGCAAAAATAGCATCACAGAATTTTTCATTGAAAAAAATATATATTCATATATCATTGAATGCCTAAAATAAAAATAAATTCTATACAACTAATTTATATTTTATCAAGTAACCGATATTATTAATTTTCAATGATGTCTTGGAACGTTGATGCTATTTTTGTTGGTATGCAAAAATAGCATCACAGAATTTTTCATTGAAAAAAATATATATTCATATATAATTGAATGCCTAAAATAAAAATAAATTCTATGTAACTAATTTATAATTTATCAAGTAACCGATATTATTAATTTTCAATGATGTCTTGGAACGTTGATCCTATTTTTGTTGGTATGCAAAAATAGCATCACAGAATTTTTCATTGAAAAAAATATATATTCATATATCATTGAATGCCTAAAATAAAAATAAATTCTATACAACTAATTTATAATTTATCAAGTAACCGATATTATTAATTTTCAATGATGTCTTGGAACGTTGATGCTATTTTTGTTGGTATGCAAAAATAGCATCACAGAATTTTTCATTGAAAAAAATATATATTCATATATTTAAATGTACAAAATTAAAATAAAACCTGTATAACTGATGTATAAATTATCAAGTAACCGATATTATTAATTTTTAATGATGACTTAAATGTTGATGCTATTTTTGTTGGTATGCAAAAATAGCATCACAGGATTTTTAATTAAAAAAAAATATATATTTGTATATAATTGAATGCACACAATTATAATAAATTCCCTTTTATATATAATTAATTTATTATTCAATATTTATTCATATAAAGGTTGACAATGTAATCATGGAACGGGCAATATATTCTATGTTCAGGCGGTCGAAGTGGACCTACAGGTACAAGTACGCGGGACTCTTGATGCACGTGTTTTATACTAGGTCGGGCAATGGCTTCGCTTCCCATACCCAAGTATACTTCGCTTATAGTATAGCACAGCATTGCCACGAGTCCAAGTCGAAGACAGAATGACTCTCTATGTGGTACGCGCTACGGCGTTTGATATTTCGTGTGTAAAAGGATATAATATTATTACTTTTTCACTCATTTTTTTTTTAACAGAGCGTTAACTTACTTCACTCCAAGTAAAATTATAAAGTTGTCAAAATGAAAAAAGTTATTTCTTATAACCATGTCGTTTAAAAATCTAACGATGAATGTTTTCACATTTATAAATGTGGATGAGAGGAAAGTGTTTGAAATTAAAATCAGCAAAACACCTCAAAATGTATTTAATGTTAATAAAACAAATACAAAATAAAATGTGTTGCACATTTAATTTAAAAAATGTGTTATATCAACACCTAATAAAATGAAAAGAGTTTCATATTTTAAAAGAAAAAAAATCGAAGCTCCCTGGTTGATCCTGCCAGTAGTGATATGCTTGTCTCAAAGATTAAGCCATGCATGTCTCAGTACATGCCGAATTAAGGTGAAACCGCGAATGGCTCATTAAATCAGTTATGGTTCCTTAGATCGTACTCACATTTACTTGGATAACTGTGGTAATTCTAGAGCTAATACATGCAAAATAGACTTCTAACCAGAGATGGGAGGAATGCTTTTATTAGATCAAAACCAATCGGTGGTAGGTTTTACCTATCCATCGTTAACTTTGGTGACTCTGAATAACTTTGTGCTGATCGCATGGTCTCGTACCGGCGACGAATCTTTCAAATGTCTGCCTTATCAACTGTCGATGGTAGGTTCTGCGCCTACCATGGTTGTAACGGGTAACGGGGAATCAGGGTTCGATTCCGGAGAGGGAGCCTGAGAAACGGCTACCACATCCAAGGAAGGCAGCAGGCGCGCAAATTACCCACTCCCGGCACGGGGAGGTAGTGACGAAAAATAACGATACGGGACTCATCCGAGGCCCCGTAATCGGAATGAGTACACTTTAAATCCTTTAACGAGGATCCATTGGAGGGCAAGTCTGGTGCCAGCAGCCGCGGTAATTCCAGCTCCAATAGCGTATATTAAAGTTGTTGCGGTTAAAAAGCTCGTAGTTGAATCTGTGTGCCACGCTGTTGGTTCACCGCTCGCGGTGTTTAACTGACATGATTGTGGGACGTCCTACCGGTGGATTTAGCTTTGTGAAAGCAAAGCGGTCCAACTAATATCCCATCGCGGTGCTCTTCATTGAGTGTCGAGGTGGGCCGGTACGTTTACTTTGAACAAATTAGAGTGCTTAAAGCAGGCTTATCTTCGCCTGAATACTGTGTGCATGGAATCCCCCTCATCCTACAAGCGTCTGAGTAATAAGAGCTGAAACTCACGCGAGGGGGAGATACCTATGGGGTACTAGACCGGTACCACTAGATTGCTAATTGTAGAACACACAAATGTAGGGAGTGGTGCCCCTACCCGCATGTTTGCCGTGTGTGGAAACCCGTAACCTTGGTGGAGGTGCCTGGTACGCTGAGGAAAATCATCTCTGCGGATTTGATGGACCAACACGCTGCTTCGGTCTCTTTCCTGGGCTAAACGGGCGGTCGAGGGACTAGCCAGCCCTAGATCAATCGGCTTTGGCGAGTGCGGAGGCTGCAGCGGCAAGACACTCTTTTCCCAGAATGCGGGCCCACTTTTGCGGGGTGGAATCCTGCATGAGGAGAGGGTGTCGAGTTTAGCTTGTAGTCAACCGTGCTATATCTGACTCGTAGCTCTCACGATGTGTCCGCTATCCTATGGAAGCCACCACATTCGTGCCACTTTTGAGGGTCCACGGAGGCTGGAGCGCGAGAAAGATGAATGAAATATAAATTGACTGTATGGATACCAAAAATAAAAACACCGCACTTAAATCAACGAACACAAATAACAAAGAAACCACTGCACAAAGAAAGACGGGCGCAAGATCCAGGCTCGAGAACACTAAGATTCAAGTTAACAAGGACAAGTCCACACGAGCAAAAATCGAAACCAACAAAAATTTGAAATTGGGAACTAAGCTGGACAGCCATGCAACAGCAATGGACTGTGAAGAGCAAAGTCTTAAGAGAGCGAGGAGCGACCTTAGCTCCTCCTCTAGCGATAGCACTGAGGCAAAAGCTAAGAAAACGCAAAAGAAGACGATTACTCATTTCGAGAGCGATAGCTCGAGTGAGGAGGAGCCAGAGGTGCCATGCGCTGACCTCGGCACTGATAAAGTGCCGCGGACGGCATACAGGCATCTCGCAACAATCAAAAACGCCCTGGACACGTCAAGTGACCAGGGCAAAAAAGCAGACAGGAGCCTAGACTCCTTAATGGAAATTATTGCTACCCTGACAGCGCGATGTGCTAAGCTGCAGGGAAGCGTGGACTCCCTGAGGGAAGTCGGGGTAACAACCCAGAAAAAAGAGCCGGGCGTTACATACGCCGGTATTGTGCGAAAGCTGACAGCCCCACGGCTGCCAGCCAAAGCACAACCAATGAGGAAGGAACCGGTGCAAACCGTGTTCCTCAAACCGAAGAACTCGAAAGAGTTCGAAAACATGGGACAAGCGAAAAGCCAGTTAATGAAGGTGTTCAACCCGAACACCGAAAAGGTACGGATCAAGAACATCCGTACGACTAAATGGGGAATCGTTATCACGACCCCAACAGAAAACGAAGCGCAGAGGCTTGGTCAGAGTAAAAATCTGACGAAGACTTTCTCGATTGAGGAGCCAAAAAAGAGGCTCCCAAGGATCATCATATATGATGTTCCTAAAGAAATGACAGAGGCTGAGTTGGGCAGCGCTGTCTATGAGCAAAATGGGCTAGCAGAGAACAAAGAGCTTTTTGAGAAGCAATTTTCTCTGAAATTTAAAACGGGAAAGAATGGTGGTAAAACCACGAACTGGGTTGCGGAGGTTACTCCGCAGATGAGGAATAAAATATTGGCAAAACAGCGTCTTTATATACAGTGGAACGCTTGTAGAATCCGTGACTTCCTTCTCGTCACGCGATGCTTCAAATGCCAAGGCTTCGGCCACTTGGCGAAGCATTGCGAGAGAGATTCTTGTTGCTCGATTTGTGCAACAGTGGGACACAAGGGGCCTGAGTGCCCAAACAAACAAAATGTGCAGGAACACAAATGTGTAAACTGCCACAAATCTAAGAAGCCACATAACCATGTAGCCACGTTCAAGGACTGCCCATCATATAAGCAGGCCTTGGAGAGACTAGTCGAAAGAATAGATTATGGACAATAAACATTCTAAAAATCCACAGGTGGATGTAGGTCTAAAAGTAGTGCAACTGAACTGCAGAAGAGCAAGAAAAGTCATGCCTGAAATCCGGCAAATAGCCGTGACAAAAGGGTATGATGTACTCTTGCTCCAAGAACCATATAATAACAAAAACGGTATAGAGGGCCTTGGAATGGGTACAAGAATCGTTAAACATGGAAATACACCACCATGGGCGATTATAGCTGTTATAAACCCAGAAATCACAGTAACAAAGCTCGGACACTTGTGTAACACACACTTTGTGATCGCTGAGCTGATACACAACAACAAAAGCACGTATGTGGCAAGTGGATATTTCCAACTCTGCCAAGACATAGATGGACATATAGATCACGTGCAAAAAGTGATGGAACAGCTGAGAGGTAAAGAACTCTTAATTGCCATAGATGCTAATGCATGCTCCACCCTATGGGGAGCAAAGAAGACAAACACCAAAGGTGAAAAACTCGAAGCATTGATCGCCCAGTGGGGATTGCAGGTCGTAAATGAGGGGGACACGGCTACCGTCTCATCGGAAGTCGGAGAAGGTCACCCAGATGTGACGCTGGCAACACCTAAAATGTATGAAAACATCTCCGGATGGAAAGTACACGATGGGTGGACATCCAGCGATCACAGAGCAATCACGTTCACAATTAAATCCAGTAAAAACGTGAAAATAGTCACTACCCAGAGCAGCGACAGCTGCAAAGGGTATGTGACGAGTAAAGCCGACTGGAATCTCTTTACGGAGCGATTAATGCAAGAGTGGCATAGGAAACCGTATAACGATCTAACTAACCGAACCCAGGTCATCGAGCAGGTAAAACACCTCAGTAAAGCACTACGGAAAGCCTGCAACACGTCCATTCCTATTCGGAATAGTCGAGCCAGGAAGGTTCCATGGTGGAATCCTGAGCTCACAAGACTCAAAAAAGTGGCATACAGGGCTAGAAGGAAACTTCAAAGGACTAAAGATCCTACAAAGAGAGCACAAAAACTCGAAGAATACAGAAGGGAGAAATGGATCTACACACAGAACATTTTCGAAGCACGCACAAATAAATGGAAAGAATTCGTTACCCTTAACGGGAACGAGGATCCATGGAGTTTTGTATACAAACTCCAGACAGGAAAAATAAAGACCAAAGATGTAATAAATAACATAAAGTGCGACAATGAGTACACTACTGACTGGCAAGCTACGGCCAAAGCCATGATGGATAAGTTGTTTCCGGAAGACGGCGAGGATGGAGAGACGGAGGGCCAGAGGCGAGTCCGGGCTCTGAACAAGCAAACACCAGAAGGCGAAATGAGACTCTTCACCAAAGAAGAGCTAACAGCATGCATAAACAAGATGAAGTTGAAAAAAGCCCCCGGGCCAGACAACTTCAGCTTGGACATATTGAAAGCTGCAATGCCAATAATAAGCGAAGACCTGCTTAAAATATACAACGCCTGTCTTATACACTCCCTTTTTCCAGATTCCTGGAAAATCGGGAGAGTAGTAACAATTAAGAAGGGCCCCGACAAAGACGAAACGGACCCGTCGTCATATCGGCCAATCTGTCTCCTACCAATCCTCGGTAAGATACTGGAAGCACTTATGCTAACCAAACTAACTGGGGTAATTGAACCACAATTATCCCAAAATCAATATGGCTTCAGATGTGGTAGATCCACGGAAGACGCCATAGTCCAGTTCAGAAATATAGTGAAAAACTCAAATCAAAAATACGTCATGGTCATTTTCCTCGACATAAAAGGTGCCTTCGATAATGTGTGGTGGCCCAGTGTTCTGAGAGCGCTCAGAGAGAAAAATTGCCCCAAAAAGCTATACTTGCTCATCAACAATTACCTCTGTAACAGGAAGGTAATGATGAGGGAGTCTGCTCGTGAGGCTATCAAGCCTGTCAATAAAGGCTGCCCTCAGGGCTCAGTCATCGGACCCACGCTTTGGAACCTCATCTTCGACTCAAATCTGAACATGCTTGAAAATATGAGCTACAAGACGTTAGCTTATGCTGACGATCAAGTACTTCTAATTGAAGGACACAGCAGAACAGATTTAGAGAAAAAAGGCCAAGCCGCACTAGATGCGATAGTTAGTTGGTGTGACGAGAACAAGCTCACGCTTGCTGCACATAAGTGTGAAATGTTACTTGCAAAAGGGAACTTTCACAAAAAGACGTCTCCGGACGTCAGAATTAAAGGAATCAGAGTGAAAAGAACAGAACTCTACAAGTACCTAGGAATCACCTTCGGTACAGGCTTAAGTGTACAAGAACACGTGAGAAAAATCTCCGAGCGAACCAAGGACCTATTTGAAAGGCTAGGTAGAGTGGCCCGAAGAGAATGGGGAATAGGTCTAAAAGCGATGGGAACAATATACAAAGGTCTCTTCGTGCCGATAGCTACCTATGCGGCAGCAGGATGGCACGATAGAATGCTAAAACATGTCAAGGTTAAACTTGACATGGCTCAGAGATTTGCACTGATCAAAGTCACAGGTGCATATCGAACCGTTTCCGCGCAAGCGCTGACGGTTCTGACGGGGAATGTGCCCGTCACGCTGGAATGTATCCGCAGAACAGCGCAATATAATCTGAGAAAAGGGAAGAAAATAGAGATCGAGGATCTTGTACATGACCCCGAGACGCGAAATTCCGGGGAGAGGCTAGAAAAATGGAAAGCACGAGTCCTGAAAGACATCGATAGTAAAATCAACGAAATGTGGCAGAGAGAGTGGGAAAACTCTGAAAAGGGTAGAACCACTTTCAAATATCTGCCAAACGTCATCACACGGATGAAAGCTGAATGGCTTCTTCCAAATAGATTTGTCATCCAGTTCATGACTGGCCATGGCAACTTCAAGAGCAGACTTCACAAGCAGGGATCCATAGATTCAGATCTATGCCCTTGTGGTGAAGAAGAAACGGACATTCACGTTCTGATCGACTGCGACAGGTACGATCTCCTGAGAGAGAAGTACATGAAGCTGTTGGACATGCGCGTGATGGACGTACAAAAGCTTGCTCAAAATGAAACATCATTTCGGATCTTTCAAGACTTTGCAAAAGATCTACTTACAGAGAAAATAGCCATGGAAGCTCGGGAACTCGAGCTACAACCGTCTCCAGGGGAGGACGCGTAATGGGGGCAAACAAAACCCTCAGAAAAATCCCTTAGCATTGAACAATATATAGAGACATCGAAAATAGAGGTGGAGTAAAAATATACACTCAGTGGTTCGGATCCCACTTAAAAATGTAGGTCCACTCGTGTTCTCGCATGAGGATGCGAGGATAAATAAACACCACAGCCAAATCGATAGTAAGAATGTGGAAAACTTAAAATAGCGAAAAGAGCAAGCCGATGAATGAGACTAAACAAATGCTGGTATGCAATTGCGAGGTACAGCATAGTCGAAAGCTTCACGTAGTGATGCTTAGGAGGCAACTCTCTTTTTTTTTTTTTTTTTTTTTTTTTTTTTTTTTTTTTTTTTTTTTTTTTTTTTTTTTTTGTGTGCATGGAATAATGGAATAGGACCTCGGTTCTATTTTGTTGGTTTTCGGAACCCCGAGGTAATGATTAATAGGGACAGATGGGGGCATTCGTATTGCGACGTTAGAGGTGAAATTCTTGGATCGTCGCAAGACGAACAGAAGCGAAAGCATTTGCCAAAAATGTTTTCATTAATCAAGAACGAAAGTTAGAGGTTCGAAGGCGATCAGATACCGCCCTAGTTCTAACCATAAACGATGCCAGCTAGCGATCCGCCGAAGTTCCTCCGATGACTCGGCGGGCAGCTTCCGGGAAACCAAAGCTTTTGGGTTCCGGGGGAAGTATGGTTGCAAAGCTGAAACTTAAAGGAATTGACGGAAGGGCACCACCAGGAGTGGAGCCTGCGGCTTAATTTGACTCAACACGGGAAACCTCACCAGGCCCGGACACCGGAAGGATTGACAGATTGATAGCTCTTTCTTGATTCGGTGGGTGGTGGT
>NW_026973930.1:77500-87500 GCF_034640455.1 Diachasmimorpha longicaudata | reverse complement strand
GGGACTTAGAATAATTTTTCATTTTTCCCAACTTTGAAAATAATCACTTGAAAAAAATCTTAGAATCCAAAGAATAGTATACTTGATCGTTCTACAAGTCGAAAATTGGAAAAATAAGTGATATTTTTGCTTGATGCTATTTTTGTCGGTATGCAAAATCGTTGTCAAGATTCTCAAACCTTAAAATCAGGCCAGCCGGCAATTGGCGGGTGAAAATTTCAATCAATTCCCATTCCTCACATCAAACTATGCATATAACAATAGCTTTTATGCTGAATGACGGCTATCCGGCTGTCCCTATCCAAAAATTGAGAAATCCATAAGTGTCCCTACCCACTTTGCGCCGAAGCAATACGAATCAAAAAGAACTACGAATGGGGACTTAGAATAATTTTTCATTTTTCCCAACTTTGAAAATAATCACTTGAAAAAAATCTTAGAATCCAAAGAATAGTATACTTGATCGTTCTACAAGTCGAAAATTGGAAAAATAAGTGATATTTTTGCTTGATGCTATTTTTGTCGGTATGCAAAATCGTTGTCAAGATTCTCAAACCTTAAAATCAGGCCAGCCGGCAATTGGCGGGTGAAAATTTCAATCAATTCCCATTCCTCACATCAAACTATGCATATAACAATAGCTTTTATGCTGAATGACGGCTATCCGGCTGTCCCTATCCAAAAATTGAGAAATCCATAAGTGTCCCTACCTACTTTGCGCCGAAGCAATACGAATCAAAAAGAACTACGAATGGGGACTTAGAATAATTTTTCATTTTTCCCAACTTTGAAAATAATCACTTGAAAAAAATCTTAGAATCCAAAGAATGGTATACTTGATCGTTCTACAAGTCGAAAATTGGAAAAATAAGTGATATTTTTGCTTGATGCTATTTTTGTCGGTATGCAAAATCGTTGTCAAGATTCTCAAACCTTAAAATCAGGCCAGCCGGCAATTGGCGGGTGAAAATTTCAATCAATTCCCATTCCTCACATCAAACTATGCATATAACAATAGCTTTTATGCTGAATGACGGCTATCCGGCTGTCCCTATCCAAAAATTGAGAAATCCATAAGTGTCCCTACCTACTTTGCGCCGAAGCAATACGAATCAAAAAGAACTACGAATGGGGACTTAGAATAATTTTTCATTTTTCCCAACTTTGAAAATAATCACTTGAAAAAAATCTTAGAATCCAAAGAATGGTATACTTGATCGTTCTACAAGTCGAAAATTGGAAAAATAAGTGATATTTTTGCTTGATGCTATTTTTGTCGGTATGCAAAATCGTTGTCAAGATTCTCAAACCTTAAAATCAGGCCAGCCGGCAATTGGCGGGTGAAAATTTCAATCAATTCCCATTCCTCACATCAAACTATGCATATAACAATAGCTTTTATGCTGAATGACGGCTATCCGGCTGTCCCTATCCAAAAATTGAGAAATCCATAAGTGTCCCTACCTACTTTGCGCCGAAGCAATACGAATCAAAAAGAACTACGAATGGGGACTTAGAATAATTTTTCATTTTTCCCAACTTTGAAAATAATCACTTGAAAAAAATCTTAGAATCCAAAGAATAGTATACTTGATCGTTCTACAAGTCGAAAATTGGAAAAATAAGTGATATTTTTGCTTGATGCTATTTTTGTCGGTATGCAAAATCGTTGTCAAGATTCTCAAACCTTAAAATCAGGCCAGCCGGCAATTGGCGGGTGAAAATTTCAATCAATTCCCATTCCTCACATCAAACTATGCATATAACAATAGCTTTTATGCTGAATGACGGCTATCCGGCTGTCCCTATCCAAAAATTGAGAAATCCATAAGTGTCCCTACCTACTTTGCGCCGAAGCAATACGAATCAAAAAGAACTACGAATGGGGACTTAGAATAATTTTTCATTTTTCCCAACTTTGAAAATAATCACTTGAAAAAAATCTTAGAATCCAAAGAATAGTATACTTGATCGTTCTACAAGTCGAAAATTGGAAAAATAAGTGATATTTTTGCTTGATGCTATTTTTGTCGGTATGCAAAATCGTTGTCAAGATTCTCAAACCTTAAAATCAGGCCAGCCGGCAATTGGCGGGTGAAAATTTCAATCAATTCCCATTCCTCACATCAAACTATGCATATAACAATAGCTTTTATGCTGAATGACGGCTATCCGGCTGTCCCTATCCAAAAATTGAGAAAGCCATAAGTGTCCCTACCTACTTTGCGCCGAAGCAATACGAATCAAAAAGAACTACGAATGGGGACTTAGAATAATTTTTCATTTTTCCCAACTTTGAAAATAATCACTTGAAAAAAATCTTAGAATCCAAAGAATAGTATACTTGATCGTTCTACAAGTCGAAAATTGGAAAAATAAGTGATATTTTTGCTTGATGCTATTTTTGTCGGTATGCAAAAATAGCATCACAGAATTTTTAATTGAAAAAAATTATATTCATGTATAATTGAATGCATAAAATTAAACTAAATTCTATAAAACTAATTTATAATTTATCAGGTAACCGATATTATTAATTTTTAGTGATGACTTGAAAAGTTGATGCTATTTTTGTTGGTATGCAAAAATAGCATCACAGAATTTTTAATTGAAAAAAATTATATTCATGTATAATTGAATGCATAAAATTAAACTAAATTCTATAAAACTAATTTATAATTTATCAGGTAAACGATATTATTAATTTTTAGTGATGACTTGAAAAGTTGATGCTATTTTTGTTGGTATGCAAAAATAGCATCACAGAATTTTTAATTGAAAAAAATTATATTCATGTATAATTGAATGCATAAAATTAAACTAAATTCTATAAAACTAATTTATAATTTATCAGGTAACCGATATTATTAATTTTTAGTGATGACTTGAAAAGTTGATGCTATTTTTGTTGGTATGCAAAAATAGCATCACAGAATTTTTAATTGAAAAAAATTATATTCATATATAATTGAATGCATAAAATTAAACTAAATTCTATATAACTAATTTATAATTTATCAGGTAACCGATATTATTAATTTTTAGTGATGACTTGAAAAGTTGATGCTATTTTTGTTGGTATGCAAAAATAGCATCACAGAATTTTTAATTGAAAAAAATATATATTCATATATAATTGAATGCATAAAATTAAACTAAATTCTATATAACTAATTTATAATTTACCAAGTAACCGATATTATTAATTTTTATTGATGACTTGAAACGTTGATCCTATTTTTGTTGGTATGCAAAAATAGCATCACAGAATTTTTAATTAAAAAAAATATATATTCATATATAATTGAATGCATAAAATTAAACTAAATTTCATACAATTATTTTATAGTTTATCAAGTAACCGATATTATTAATTTTCAATGATGTCTTGGAACGTTGATGCTATTTTTGTTGGTATGCAAAAATAGCATCACAGAATTTTTAATTGAAAAAAATTATATTCATATATAATTGAATGCATAAAATTAAACTAAATTCTATATAACTAATTTATAATTTATCAGGTAACCGATATTATTAATTTTTAGTGATGACTTGAAAAGTTGATGCTATTTTTGTTGGTATGCAAAAATAGCATCACAGAATTTTTAATTGAAAAAAATATATATTCATATATAATTGAATGCATAAAATTAAACTAAATTCTATATAACTAATTTATAATTTACCAAGTAACCGATATTATTAATTTTTATTGATGACTTGAAACGTTGATCCTATTTTTGTTGGTATGCAAAAATAGCATCACAGAATTTTTAATTAAAAAAAATATATATTCATATATAATTGAATGCATAAAATTAAACTAAATTTCATACAATTATTTTATAGTTTATCAAGTAACCGATATTATTAATTTTCAATGATGTCTTGGAACGTTGATGCTATTTTTGTTGGTATGCAAAAATAGCATCACAGAATTTTTAATTAAAAAAAATATATATTCATATATAATTGAATGCATAAAATTAAACTAAATTCTATACAACTATTTTATAGTTTATCAAGTAACCGATATTATTAATTTTCAATGATGTCTTGGAACGTTGATGCTATTTTTGTTGGTATGCAAAAATAGCATCACAGAATTTTTAATTGAAAAAAATTATATTCATATATAATTGAATGCATAAAATTAAACTAAATTCTATATAACTAATTTGTTAAACTAGGAGGAGCAGAGTGCAGGTAGCCAGGTATGGTGAAATGATTAACAGCACGAGATTAATTATAATTGGATTAGAATTTAATGTTCAATAAAGCGTATGTATAAAGCGGATATTACAAGCAGAGTTAGAGAGAGGTGAGGCAAAAGATTTGGCCAAAATAATAGAATGAAAAATAAAGTGAAATTAAGTGTTGCCAATATTAATAGGCGCGAAGTATGAATTGAATTTAAACTAGTCTAAACTCAACACCCTCTCTCAATGAATACTTCAAGGTTGAATCTTTCTCAGTCCAAGCTGTTCAATCAGGAGTGCGTGGCGTGGTCCAGCCAGTGCCTTGGTGAATATGTCGGCTATCATCTTGTGTGTGCTCAGATATTCTACTCGAATAGACCCTTCTTTCAGTGTATCCCGCACAAAGTGATATCTTATATCGATATGTTTCGTGCGTTGGTGTAATATTGGGTTGTCAGTGAGCAATCTAGCTCCCTGATTGTCGTTGAAAATAACCAGTTTCTTTAGCTCAAATAGTCCAATTTCTGTCATGAAATTTGACCAGTAAATTCCTTCCTTGACCGCTTCGGTAATCCCCATGTACTCGGCTTCAGTTGACGAGAGAGCAACAGTTTTTTGCTTCTGGGATTTCCAGCTTATGGCGGCGTTGCTGAGTATGAATGTAAACCCAGTATAAGATTTACGGTCCACCAAGTCGCCTCCCCAGTCTGCATCCACATACCCTTCGATTGAGTCGATTGTTTTTGAATACTGCAGCCCGACATCCTGGGTTCCTATGAGGTATCTCAGGACTCTCTTGGCAATTCCCCAGTGCTGTGATGTGTAAGCATGGTTGAATTGTCCCAAGAAACTTACTGCGTAGCTGATATCAGGTCGTGTGGCGACGGCTAAGTACATAAGAGCGCCCAGGAGCTCTCGATACGGTATGTTGTCACCTGGTTCCAGACTTCCTTTTGAGATTTTTGTTCCGATTGATATTGGTGTGGTGGTTGCATTGGCATCTAGCATGTGGAACCTCTTGATGATTTCTCGAATATAGTTTGTCTGTTTTATAGTGATAAATCCAGGACCTTGATTTATTTCAAGGCCGAGGCAGTATTCTGCCTTGCCAAGGTCTTTCACCTCAAAGTAAGAGGATAACTCTCCTTTTATAAATGCTATCCACTTAACGTCTTTGCAGGCGATTAAAAAATCATCGACATATACAGAGACAAGCAGTAGTATGTCGTTCTTCCAACAGAAATAGATGCACGGGTCAGATTTTGATCTTCTTAATTGCATTCTACTCAATACAGTGTTGACTTCAACGTTCCATCGTTGACCCGCCTGCTTGAGTCCATAGAGTGCACCCTTGAGACGACATACACTTGTTGATGTAAGTTTTGTTAGCATTTCTTGTGCCCTTTTTCTTTCCGGACTAGTCGGTGGATGCCCTTGAATAATTTCTTGTAGCATATCTTCTAGCAAGGGTGGTTTCTTCATGAAAATTTCTTCCTCCAGGGTTGCGTTAAGAAAGGCAGTGGTGATGTCAATTTGCTCAACAATCATATCATACTTGACAGCCACTGCCAGAAGGAGTCTGATTGAGGTTAACCTGGCGACTGGTGCAAATGTCC
Source organism: Diachasmimorpha longicaudata (assembly GCF_034640455.1). Classification (NCBI taxonomy): domain Eukaryota; kingdom Metazoa; phylum Arthropoda; class Insecta; order Hymenoptera; family Braconidae; genus Diachasmimorpha; species Diachasmimorpha longicaudata. The sequence continues at coordinate 81,682 of NW_026973930.1, read as the reverse complement.
CAGTGTAATCAACTTGTGCTTCTTGAGTGAAGCCTTGTGCGACCAGTCTCGCCTTCCTTCTCTGGAGTGTACCGTCTAGAGCATATTTGTTGGTTAAAACAAATCGACATCCGACTATGTTTCTTCCTTCGGGTGGTTCAATAATCTCCCAAGTTTCGTTCAGTATAAGACTTTTTACCTCGGTGAGAATGGCTTCTCGCCATTGATCCCTCTCTGGACCGGAGAGTGCATCCTTGAATTTTATCTCGCTGTTGAAAGCAAACTCATTCACCTCCTTATGTCCGATAGCTAGTTTGGCCTGTTGGAAGACTTCATCATTCTCATCGGCGTTTTCAATGGTTATCTCTGGGGCGATTTGAGCTCGAGGTTGTTCTAGACTAGTAGAGGGCCCAATCGTTTTAGATGTAGGTGGATCTGGCGTTATGGGAGTTGATGGTGCTGATTCACCGCCCGACACAGAGTTCACAGAGCTCGTTCGAATGCTCGTAACTGAAGCTCGTTGATACTCCTTCTTGGGTCTTCCACGACTGCCAAGCCTGATAAGTCTTGGGCGCCCTCGTCCTCTTTTTGGGTTGATAGCTATATCTTGTTCATCAGATTGTCCTTGTATATCTTCTCCATCTGATTCACTTTCACTTTCGAGGTTTTTTGATTTCTCTCCGGATTTAATCGCTTGATCTCCGCAAATGGTCTGGTCTGTGATAATGTCTTCGTTGTGAGGCGAATAATACATTTTCTCCAAAAAACCAACATCTCTAGCGGTTATAACCTTCTTCAGCTCAGGTATATACACTCTGTAGGCCTTGGCTTCTTTGGCATATCCAACGAAAATGCCACTAGTTGATTTACTCTTGAGTTTATCCTTGCCGGGTTCCTTGTTGAGGACGTACGCAGTCTCACCAAAAATTCTGAGGTACCTCAAATCCGGTAGTTTGTTGGTCCAGTACTCGTAGGGTGTTTTGCCGAGTAGGGTAGCACTTGGACACCTGTTTCTAATGTGATTTGCTGCTAGTATGGCCTCGCCCCAAAATGACAGAGGAACTCCGGCTTGGATCACCATGCAGCGACCCATTTCAACCAGTGTGCGATTTTTTCTCTCAGCGACTCCGTTCTGCTGAGGGGTATACGCTGTCGTGAGTCGCCTCTTAATGCCACTATCTGCTAGAAATTGATTAAATTCTCTTGAGATATATTCTCGTCCATTATCGGACTGAAACGCCTTAATAGTTAGCTGGAATTGATTCTCGACTGTCTTCTTGTAATCCTTAAATGCTGTTAGTATCTCACTTCTCTTGGACAAGAGATAGACTTCCGTCCAGCGTGAATAATCGTCAATGAATGTGGCAAAGTATAACTTTCCTCCATTCGATTGAGTACGCATAGGACCACAGATGTCGGAGAAAATCAGTTGCAGTGGTTCGTCGCTTCTCTCAGTCCTCTTTGGAAACGGTAAAGTCGTCATCTTCCCTTCGAGACATGTTGAACAGGGCGGAAGTGACTCGTTCACGTTCAATTTTATGCCGTTTACGTGATGGTCCCTCACCATCTGACGGAGATCGTGTCCGTTGAGGTGGCCCATCCTATGGTGCCACAGCTGGAGGTTGGTCAAGTTCTCGATGGTAGTAGGTGAGGCGGCGTGGGCTGACTCAGATCCGCGGCGTATGAAGTAAAGATCTCCAACTCTATCAGCTATGAACTTGACTTCACCCTGAAGATCTCGGACCACTGCTCCTTCCTTCCTGAAGACCACCTCTCGATCTCCCCGTTTAGTGATTTTTCCTACGGACATTAAGTTCACGCGCAAATCAGGGACGTACAATGTGTTCTCTAAGTGTACTGACCTGATATCTTGTCCGTCGGTTACGGGGAGACGGACCTTCCCCATCGCCTGCACCGTTGTTGACTTATTACTCGCTAGATTCAGCTTGATGTCATCGGTTGGCTTCCAGTCATCAAAAAGAGACTTATCTCGGCATGAGTGAGCAGTGCACCCGCTGTCCAGACACCACCTTGACGAATCGGCGTTGACATCCGCCCGATAAGCTTCCTCAACTTTGGATAACTTGGTGAGAGTCTCCTCTCCGAGAAACTCGATTGTTGTGAGGTACGACTCTTCGGCCACATGAGCTCTTTCTCGATGTCTACCGGAGTCTGGACCTCTCTGTGTGGTCTGTAGTGATGGTTGTCCTTCGCGAGTAGAGCACTCAGCCGCCTTGTGGCCAGGTTCACCGCATCTACTACATCTGAATGGGAAGCCTCTCCCCCTTGAAGATCCTCCTTGATAGCCACCCCTGGACTTGTTCCCATAAAACTTTCTTGCTGCGATCATTGCCTGCTCTCCTCGTTTATCAATAGCTCGTCTTCGATCGTGTTCATCTTGAATCTTGATTCTGCATTTTTCTGCTGAGGGTAGATCATCGCGATACCTAATGTTAGCAGCGAAATCCTCAAAGTCATCTGGAAGACTGTTAAGCAATAGTATAGTCACAAGATCACCAGGTATATGGAAATCCATGGCTTCTAGTTTGGTTAGAGTGTCAAAGAAAAGATTCAAATGATCATGCATATCATCACCTTCAGACATCTTTGTTAAAGTGATACCGTTGAGGAGAGCATTTTTTCGAATTGGTCCAGTTGATGCAAAGGTCTCATTGAGGGCCGTCCACACTTCCCTCGAAGTAGCCAATTTTCCAACTCTCTTGGCTATGCTGGGTGTAATGGATAAGATAAGGTCAGCCTTGGCCTTTTTGTCTGCAATTTCCCATTGCTTGATCTCCGCTGCACGTGTTTGAATAGTTGTGTCGGCCGCCGGCTTTGGTATTTCACCACTTACATATCCCCAACCATCGTTTTTTACTAATAACGCCTCGACTTGAACGCACCATGAATCGTAGTTGTCTTTCATGAGAACCTCAATTCGTGTAGAACCGACTACATTTGTTGAATGCATAATTTTACTCAATTTGATGCACGTGCTCACTGATAACCTCACTTTCAGCGCTCCAATCTAAATCACCTTTCTTTATATAATTTTATGTAAAATATTGCTGCCTGGGCCCATAACCTGTTAAACTAGGAGGAGCAGAGTGCAGGTAGCCAGGTATGGTGAAATGATTAACAGCACGAGATTAATTATAATTGGATTAGAATTTAATGTTCAATAAAGCGTATGTATAAAGCGGATATTACAAGCAGAGTTAGAGAGAGGTGAGGCAAAAGATTTGGCCAAAATAATAGAATGAAAAATAAAGTGAAATTAAGTGTTGCCAATATTAATAGGCGCGAAGTATGAATTGAATTTAAACTAGTCTAAACTCAACATAATTTATAATTTACCAAGTAACCGATATTATTAATTTTTATTGATGACTTGAAACGTTGATCCTATTTTTGTTGGTATGCAAAAATAGCATCACAGAATTTTTAATTAAAAAAAATATATATTCATATATAATTGAATCCATAAAATTAAACTAAATTCTATACAACTATTTTATAGTTTATCAAGTAACCGATATTATTAATTTTCAATGATGTCTTGGAACGTTGATGCTATTTTTGTTGGTATGCAAAAATAGCATCACAGAATTTTTAATTGAAAAAAATATATATTCAGATATAATTGAATGCATAAAATTAAACTAAATTCTATACAACTAATTTATATTTTATCAAGTAACCGATATTATTAATTTTCAATGATGTCTTGGAACGTTGATGCTATTTTTGTTGGTATGCAAAAATAGCATCACAGAATTTTTAATTGAAAAAAATATATATTCAGATATAATTGAATGCATAAAATTAAACTAAATTCTATACAACTAATTTATATTTTATCAAGTAACCGATATTATTAATTTTCAGTGGTGTCTTGGAACGTTGATCCTATTTTTGTTGGTATGCAAAAATAGCATCACAGAATTTTTAATTAAAAAAAATATATATTCATATATAATTGAATGCATAAAATGAAACTAAATTCTATACAACTAATTTATATTTTATCAAGTAACCGATATTATTAATTTTCAATGATGTCTTGGAACGTTGATCCTATTTTTGTTGGTATGCAAAAATAGCATCACAGAATTTTTCATTGAAAAAAATATATATTCATATATCATTGAATGCCTAAAATAAAAATAAATTCTATACAACTAATTTATATTTTATCAAGTA
>NW_026973930.1:62500-67500 GCF_034640455.1 Diachasmimorpha longicaudata | reverse complement strand
ATAGCTTTTATGCTGAATGACGGCTATCCGGCTGTCCCTATCCAAAAATTGAGAAATCCATAAGTGTCCCTACCCACTTTGCGCCGAAGCAATACGAATCAAAAAGAACTACGAATGGGGACTTAGAATAATTTTTCATTTTTCCCAACTTTGAAAATAATCACTTGAAAAAAATCTTAGAATCCAAAGAATAGTATACTTGATCGTTCTACAAGTCGAAAATTGGAAAAATAAGTGATATTTTTGCTTGATGCTATTTTTGTCGGTATGCAAAATCGTTGTCAAGATTCTCAAACCTTAAAATCAGGCCAGCCGGCAATTGGCGGGTGAAAATTTCAATCAATTCCCATTCCTCACATCAAACTATGCATATAACAATAGCTTTTATGCTGAATGACGGCTATCCGGCTGTCCCTATCCAAAAATTGAGAAATCCATAAGTGTCCCTACCCACTTTGCGCCGAAGCAATACGAATCAAAAAGAACTACGAATGGGGACTTAGAATAATTTTTCATTTTTCCCAACTTTGAAAATAATCACTTGAAAAAAATCTTAGAATCCAAAGAATAGTATACTTGATCGTTCTACAAGTCGAAAATTGGAAAAATAAGTGATATTTTTGCTTGATGCTATTTTTGTCGGTATGCAAAAATAGCATCACAGAATTTTTAATTGAAAAAAATTATATTCATGTATAATTGAATGCATAAAATTAAACTAAATTCTATAAAACTAATTTATAATTTATCAGGTAACCGATATTATTAATTTTTAGTGATGACTTGAAAAGTTGATGCTATTTTTGTTGGTATGCAAAAATAGCATCACAGAATTTTTAATTGAAAAAAATTATATTCATGTATAATTGAATGCATAAAATTAAACTAAATTCTATAAAACTAATTTATAATTTATCAGGTAAACGATATTATTAATTTTTAGTGATGACTTGAAAAGTTGATGCTATTTTTGTTGGTATGCAAAAATAGCATCACAGAATTTTTAATTGAAAAAAATTATATTCATGTATAATTGAATGCATAAAATTAAACTAAATTCTATAAAACTAATTTATAATTTATCAGGTAACCGATATTATTAATTTTTAGTGATGACTTGAAAAGTTGATGCTATTTTTGTTGGTATGCAAAAATAGCATCACAGAATTTTTAATTGAAAAAAATTATATTCATATATAATTGAATGCATAAAATTAAACTAAATTCTATATAACTAATTTATAATTTATCAGGTAACCGATATTATTAATTTTTAGTGATGACTTGAAAAGTTGATGCTATTTTTGTTGGTATGCAAAAATAGCATCACAGAATTTTTAATTGAAAAAAATATATATTCATATATAATTGAATGCATAAAATTAAACTAAATTCTATATAACTAATTTATAATTTACCAAGTAACCGATATTATTAATTTTTATTGATGACTTGAAACGTTGATCCTATTTTTGTTGGTATGCAAAAATAGCATCACAGAATTTTTAATTAAAAAAAATATATATTCATATATAATTGAATGCATAAAATTAAACTAAATTTCATACAATTATTTTATAGTTTATCAAGTAACCGATATTATTAATTTTCAATGATGTCTTGGAACGTTGATGCTATTTTTGTTGGTATGCAAAAATAGCATCACAGAATTTTTAATTGAAAAAAATTATATTCATATATAATTGAATGCATAAAATTAAACTAAATTCTATATAACTAATTTATAATTTATCAGGTAACCGATATTATTAATTTTTAGTGATGACTTGAAAAGTTGATGCTATTTTTGTTGGTATGCAAAAATAGCATCACAGAATTTTTAATTGAAAAAAATATATATTCATATATAATTGAATGCATAAAATTAAACTAAATTCTATATAACTAATTTATAATTTACCAAGTAACCGATATTATTAATTTTTATTGATGACTTGAAACGTTGATCCTATTTTTGTTGGTATGCAAAAATAGCATCACAGAATTTTTAATTAAAAAAAATATATATTCATATATAATTGAATGCATAAAATTAAACTAAATTTCATACAATTATTTTATAGTTTATCAAGTAACCGATATTATTAATTTTCAATGATGTCTTGGAACGTTGATGCTATTTTTGTTGGTATGCAAAAATAGCATCACAGAATTTTTAATTAAAAAAAATATATATTCATATATAATTGAATGCATAAAATTAAACTAAATTCTATACAACTATTTTATAGTTTATCAAGTAACCGATATTATTAATTTTCAATGATGTCTTGGAACGTTGATGCTATTTTTGTTGGTATGCAAAAATAGCATCACAGAATTTTTAATTGAAAAAAATTATATTCATATATAATTGAATGCATAAAATTAAACTAAATTCTATATAACTAATTTATAATTTACCAAGTAACCGATATTATTAATTTTTATTGATGACTTGAAACGTTGATCCTATTTTTGTTGGTATGCAAAAATAGCATCACAGAATTTTTAATTAAAAAAAATATATATTCATATATAATTGAATCCATAAAATTAAACTAAATTCTATACAACTATTTTATAGTTTATCAAGTAACCGATATTATTAATTTTCAATGATGTCTTGGAACGTTGATGCTATTTTTGTTGGTATGCAAAAATAGCATCACAGAATTTTTAATTGAAAAAAATTATATTCATATATAATTGAATGCATAAAATTAAACTAAATTCTATATAACTAATTTATAATTTATCAGGTAACCGATATTATTAATTTTTAGTGATGACTTGAAAAGTTGATGCTATTTTTGTTGGTATGCAAAAATAGCATCACAGAATTTTTAATTGAAAAAAATATATATTCAGATATAATTGAATGCATAAAATTAAACTAAATTCTATACAACTAATTTATATTTTATCAAGTAACCGATATTATTAATTTTCAATGATGTCTTGGAACGTTGATGCTATTTTTGTTGGTATGCAAAAATAGCATCACAGAATTTTTAATTGAAAAAAATATATATTCAGATATAATTGAATGCATAAAATTAAACTAAATTCTATACAACTAATTTATATTTTATCAAGTAACCGATATTATTAATTTTCAGTGGTGTCTTGGAACGTTGATCCTATTTTTGTTGGTATGCAAAAATAGCATCACAGAATTTTTAATTAAAAAAAATATATATTCATATATAATTGAATGCATAAAATGAAACTAAATTCTATACAACTAATTTATATTTTATCAAGTAACCGATATTATTAATTTTCAATGATGTCTTGGAACGTTGATCCTATTTTTGTTGGTATGCAAAAATAGCATCACAGAATTTTTCATTGAAAAAAATATATATTCATATATCATTGAATGCCTAAAATAAAAATAAATTCTATACAACTAATTTATATTTTATCAAGTAACCGATATTATTAATTTTCAATGATGTCTTGGAACGTTGATGCTATTTTTGTGGGTATGCAAAAATAGCATCACAGAATTTTTCATTGAAAAAAATATATATTCATATATAATTGAATGCCTAAAATAAAAATAAATTCTATGTAACTAATTTATAATTTATCAAGTAACCGATATTATTAATTTTCAATGATGTCTTGGAACGTTGATCCTATTTTTGTTGGTATGCAAAAATAGCATCACAGAATTTTTCATTGAAAAAAATATATATTCATATATCATTGAATGCCTAAAATAAAAATAAATTCTATACAACTAATTTATAATTTATCAAGTAACCGATATTATTAATTTTCAATGATGTCTTGGAACGTTGATGCTATTTTTGTTGGTATGCAAAAATAGCATCACAGAATTTTTCATTGAAAAAAATATATATTCATATATTTAAATGTACAAAATTAAAATAAAACCTGTATAACTGATGTATAAATTATCAAGTAACCGATATTATTAATTTTTAATGATGACTTAAATGTTGATGCTATTTTTGTTGGTATGCAAAAATAGCATCACAGGATTTTTAATTAAAAAAAAATATATATTTGTATATAATTGAATGCACACAATTATAATAAATTCCCTTTTATATATAATTAATTTATTATTCAATATTTATTCATATAAAGGTTGACAATGTAATCATGGAACGGGCAATATATTCTATGTTCAGGCGGTCGAAGTGGACCTACAGGTACAAGTACGCGGGACTCTTGATGCACGTGTTTTATACTAGGTCGGGCAATGGCTTCGCTTCCCATACCCAAGTATACTTCGCTTATAGTATAGCACAGCATTGCCACGAGTCCAAGTCGAAGACAGAATGACTCTCTATGTGGTACGCGCTACGGCGTTTGATATTTCGTGTGTAAAAGGATATAATATTATTACTTTTTCACTCATTTTTTTTTTAACAGAGCGTTAACTTACTTCACTCCAAGTAAAATTATAAAGTTGTCAAAATGAAAAAAGTTATTTCTTATAACCATGTCGTTTAAAAATCTAACGATGAATGTTTTCACATTTATAAATGTGGATGAGAGGAAAGTGTTTGAAATTAAAATCAGCAAAACACCTCAAAATGTATTTAATGTTAATAAAACAAATACAAAATAAAATGTGTTGCACATTTAATTTAAAAAATGTGTTATATCAACACCTAATAAAATGAAAAGAGTTTCATATTTTAAAAGAAAAAAAATCGAAGCTCCCTGGTTGATCCTGCCAGTAGTGATATGCTTGTCTCAAAGATTAAGCCATGCATGTCTCAGTACATGCCGAATTAAGGTGAAACCGCGAATGGCTCATTAAATCAGTTATGGTTCCTTAGATCGTACTCACATTTACTTGGATAACTGTGGTAATTCTAGAGCTAATACATGCAAAATAGACTTCTAACCAGAGATGGGAGGAATGCTTTTATTAGATCAAAACCAATCGGTGGTAGGTTTTACCTATCCATCGTTAACTTTGGTGACTCTGAATAACTTTGTGCTGATCGCAT
>NW_026973930.1:47500-52500 GCF_034640455.1 Diachasmimorpha longicaudata | reverse complement strand
ATCCATAAGTGTCCCTACCCACTTTGCGCCGAAGCAATACGAATCAAAAAGAACTACGAATGGGGACTTAGAATAATTTTTCATTTTTCCCAACTTTGAAAATAATCACTTGAAAAAAATCTTAGAATCCAAAGAATAGTATACTTGATCGTTCTACAAGTCGAAAATTGGAAAAATAAGTGATATTTTTGCTTGATGCTATTTTTGTCGGTATGCAAAATCGTTGTCAAGATTCTCAAACCTTAAAATCAGGCCAGCCGGCAATTGGCGGGTGAAAATTTCAATCAATTCCCATTCCTCACATCAAACTATGCATATAACAATAGCTTTTATGCTGAATGACGGCTATCCGGCTGTCCCTATCCAAAAATTGAGAAATCCATAAGTGTCCCTACCTACTTTGCGCCGAAGCAATACGAATCAAAAAGAACTACGAATGGGGACTTAGAATAATTTTTCATTTTTCCTAACTTTGAAAATAATCACTTGAAAAAAATCTTAGAATCCAAAGAATAGTATACTTGATCGTTCTACAAGTCGAAAATTGGAAAAATAAGTGATATTTTTGCTTGATGCTATTTTTGTCGGTATGCAAAATCGTTGTCAAGATTCTCAAACCTTAAAATCAGGCCAGCCGGCAATTGGCGGGTGAAAATTTCAATCAATTCCCATTCCTCACATCAAACTATGCATATAACAATAGCTTTTATGCTGAATGACGGCTATCCGGCTGTCCCTATCCAAAAATTGAGAAATCCATAAGTGTCCCTACCCACTTTGCGCCGAAGCAATACGAATCAAAAAGAACTACGAATGGGGACTTAGAATAATTTTTCATTTTTCCCAACTTTGAAAATAATCACTTGAAAAAAATCTTAGAATCCAAAGAATAGTATAGTTGATCGTTCTACAAGTCGAAAATTGGAAAAATAAGTGATATTTTTGCTTGATGCTATTTTTGTCGGTATGCAAAATCGTTGTCAAGATTCTCAAACCTTAAAATCAGGCCAGCCGGCAAGTGGCGGGTGAAAATTTCAATCAATTCCCATTCCTCACATCAAACTATGCATATAACAATAGCTTTTATGCTGAATGACGGCTATCCGGCTGTCCCTATCCAAAAATTGAGAAATCCATAAGTGTCCCTACCTACTTTGCGCCGAAGCAATACGAATCAAAAAGAACTACGAATGGGGACTTAGAATAATTTTTCATTTTTCCCAACTTTGAAAATAATCACTTGAAAAAAATCTTAGAATCCAAAGAATAGTATACTTGATCGTTCTACAAGTCGAAAATTGGAAAAATAAGTGATATTTTTGCTTGATTCTATTTTTGTTGGTATGCAAAAATAGCATCACAGAATTTTTAATTGAAAAAAATTATATTCATGTATAATTGAATGCATAAAATTAAACTAAATTCTATAAAACTAATTTATAATTTATCAGGTAACCGATATTATTAATTTTTAGTGATGACTTGAAAAGTTGATGCTATTTTAGTTGGTATGCAAAAATAGCATCACAGAATTTTTAATTGAAAAAAATTATATTCATGTATAATTGAATGCATAAAATTAAACTAAATTCTATAAAACTAATTTATAATTTATCAGGTAAACGATATTATTAATTTTTAGTGATGACTTGAAAAGTTGATGCTATTTTTGTTGGTATGCAAAAATAGCATCACAGAATTTTTAATTGAAAAAAATTATATTCATGTATAATTGAATGCATAAAATTAAACTAAATTCTATAAAACTAATTTATAATTTATCAGGTAACCGATATTATTAATTTTTAGTGATGACTTGAAAAGTTGATGCTATTTTTGTTGGTATGCAAAAATAGCATCACAGAATTTTTAATTGAAAAAAATTATATTCATATATAATTGAATGCATAAAATTAAACTAAATTCTATATAACTAATTTATAATTTATCAGGTAACCGATATTATTAATTTTTAGTGATGACTTGAAAAGTTGATGCTATTTTTGTTGGTATGCAAAAATAGCATCACAGAATTTTTAATTGAAAAAAATATATATTCATATATAATTGAATGCATAAAATTAAACTAAATTCTATATAACTAATTTATAATTTACCAAGTAACCGATATTATTAATTTTTATTGATGACTTGAAACGTTGATCCTATTTTTGTTGGTATGCAAAAATAGCATCACAGAATTTTTAATTAAAAAAAATATATATTCATATATAATTGAATGCATAAAATTAAACTAAATTTCATACAATTATTTTATAGTTTATCAAGTAACCGATATTATTAATTTTCAATGATGTCTTGGAACGTTGATGCTATTTTTGTTGGTATGCAAAAATAGCATCACAGAATTTTTAATTAAAAAAAATATATATTCATATATAATTGAATGCATAAAATTAAACTAAATTCTATACAACTATTTTATAGTTTATCAAGTAACCGATATTATTAATTTTCAATGATGTCTTGGAACGTTGATGCTATTTTTGTTGGTATGCAAAAATAGCATCACAGAATTTTTAATTGAAAAAAATTATATTCATATATAATTGAATGCATAAAATTAAACTAAATTCTATATAACTAATTTATAATTTACCAAGTAACCGATATTATTAATTTTTATTGATGACTTGAAACGTTGATCCTATTTTTGTTGGTATGCAAAAATAGCATCACAGAATTTTTAATTAAAAAAAATATATATTCATATATAATTGAATCCATAAAATTAAACTAAATTCTATACAACTATTTTATAGTTTATCAAGTAACCGATATTATTAATTTTCAATGATGTCTTGGAACGTTGATGCTATTTTTGTTGGTATGCAAAAATAGCATCACAGAATTTTTAATTGAAAAAAATTATATTCATATATAATTGAATGCATAAAATTAAACTAAATTCTATATAACTAATTTATAATTTATCAGGTAACCGATATTATTAATTTTTAGTGATGACTTGAAAAGTTGATGCTATTTTTGTTGGTATGCAAAAATAGCATCACAGAATTTTTAATTGAAAAAAATATATATTCAGATATAATTGAATGCATAAAATTAAACTAAATTCTATACAACTAATTTATATTTTATCAAGTAACCGATATTATTAATTTTCAATGATGTCTTGGAACGTTGATGCTATTTTTGTTGGTATGCAAAAATAGCATCACAGAATTTTTAATTAAAAAAAATATATATTCATATATAATTGAATGCATAAAATGAAACTAAATTCTATACAACTAATTTATATTTTATCAAGTAACCGATATTATTAATTTTCAATGATGTCTTGGAACGTTGATGCTATTTTTGTTGGTATGCAAAAATAGCATCACAGAATTTTTCATTGAAAAAAATATATATTCATATATCATTGAATGCCTAAAATAAAAATAAATTCTATACAACTAATTTATATTTTATCAAGTAACCGATATTATTAATTTTCAATGATGTCTTGGAACGTTGATGCTATTTTTGTTGGTATGCAAAAATAGCATCACAGAATTTTTCATTGAAAAAAATATATATTCATATATAATTGAATGCCTAAAATAAAAATAAATTCTATGTAACTAATTTATAATTTATCAAGTAACCGATATTATTAATTTTCAATGATGTCTTGGAACGTTGATCCTATTTTTGTTGGTATGCAAAAATAGCATCACAGAATTTTTCATTGAAAAAAATATATATTCATATATCATTGAATGCCTAAAATAAAAATAAATTCTATACAACTAATTTATAATTTATCAAGTAACCGATATTATTAATTTTCAATGATGTCTTGGAACGTTGATGCTATTTTTGTTGGTATGCAAAAATAGCATCACAGAATTTTTCATTGAAAAAAATATATATTCATATATTTAAATGTACAAAATTAAAATAAAACCTGTATAACTGATGTATAAATTATCAAGTAACCGATATTATTAATTTTTAATGATGACTTAAATGTTGATGCTATTTTTGTTGGTATGCAAAAATAGCATCACAGGATTTTTAATTAAAAAAAAATATATATTTGTATATAATTGAATGCACACAATTATAATAAATTCCCTTTTATATATAATTAATTTATTATTCAATATTTATTCATATAAAGGTTGACAATGTAATCATGGAACGGGCAATATATTCTATGTTCAGGCGGTCGAAGTGGACCTACAGGTACAAGTACGCGGGACTCTTGATGCACGTGTTTTATACTAGGTCGGGCAATGGCTTCGCTTCCCATACCCAAGTATACTTCGCTTATAGTATAGCACAGCATTGCCACGAGTCCAAGTCGAAGACAGAATGACTCTCTATGTGGTACGCGCTACGGCGTTTGATATTTCGTGTGTAAAAGGATATAATATTATTACTTTTTCACTCATTTTTTTTTTAACAGAGCGTTAACTTACTTCACTCCAAGTAAAATTATAAAGTTGTCAAAATGAAAAAAGTTATTTCTTATAACCATGTCGTTTAAAAATCTAACGATGAATGTTTTCACATTTATAAATGTGGATGAGAGGAAAGTGTTTGAAATTAAAATCAGCAAAACACCTCAAAATGTATTTAATGTTAATAAAACAAATACAAAATAAAATGTGTTGCACATTTAATTTAAAAAATGTGTTATATCAACACCTAATAAAATGAAAAGAGTTTCATATTTTAAAAGAAAAAAAATCGAAGCTCCCTGGTTGATCCTGCCAGTAGTGATATGCTTGTCTCAAAGATTAAGCCATGCATGTCTCAGTACATGCCGAATTAAGGTGAAACCGCGAATGGCTCATTAAATCAGTTATGGTTCCTTAGATCGTACTCACATTTACTTGGATAACTGTGGTAATTCTAGAGCTAATACATGCAAAATAGACTTCTAACCAGAGATGGGAGGAATGCTTTTATTAGATCAAAACCAATCGGTGGTAGGTTTTACCTATCCATCGTTAACTTTGGTG
>NW_026973930.1:37500-42500 GCF_034640455.1 Diachasmimorpha longicaudata | reverse complement strand
TCCCTGGAAACTTTTAGCAAGGAGATAGGGTTTGGAACGCGAAGAGCACCGCAGTTGCGGCGGTGTCTGGATCTTCCCCTCGGACCTTGAAAATCCAGGAGAGGGCCACGTGGAGGTGTCGCGCCGGTTCGTACCCATATCCGCAGCAGGTCTCCAAGGTAAAGAGCCTCTAGTCGAGAGATTAATGTAGGTAAGGGAAGTCGGCAAATTGGATCCGTAACTTCGGAATAAGGATTGGCTCTGAGGAGCGGGGCGTGTCGGGCTTGGTCGGGAAGTGGGTTTGGCTAACGTGCCGGGCCTGGGCGAGGTGAATGGATCAGTAATGTTTCAGAATCCGAGCTCGGTCCCGTGCCTTGGCCTCCCACGGATCTTCCTTGCTGCGAGGCTTCTGTGATACTTCACCGTGTCGTAGTCGTTCTCTTCGGCCGCCATTCAACGCTCAGCTCAGAACTGGCACGGACTAGGAGAATCCGACTGTCTAATTAAAACAAAGCATTGCGATGGCCCTAGCGGGTGATGACGCAATGTGATTTCTGCCCAGTGCTCTGAATGTCAACGTGAAGAAATTCAAAAAAGCGCGGGTAAACGGCGGGAGTAACTATGACTCTCTTAAGGTAGCCAAATGCCTCGTCATCTAATTAGTGACGCGCATGAATGGATTAACGACGATTCTCGCTGTCCCTACCTACTCCCCGCAGGGGGGAAAGGGGGGGGGCAACCCCCCCTGGACCACGGGCATGACGAACCCGCGGACCCTGAGTCCAACTGGGAGCCTCCCGACACGCTCGAACGCATTTGAAATACGATTGTGCTTCGTGTGCACTTCACTGGGGACCATATCACACGTGAGTGTTCTATCTCTACTAGCCGGACCACCAGTTGAGGTTGTACAGGGGTACTTGAAGTAAGGATAATGCCAAGTGCGTGGTGTGTGTTCCTAGTTGTTTTGATAATAATTCGATAATATTACCAAATATAAAGATGGAAACCGAACCATGGAAATCGGTACCTCGCTGAGTCCTAAATTCCATCAGATGTTCTTTTGACTGTAATGGCATCCGTTGTG
This sequence comes from Diachasmimorpha longicaudata, assembly GCF_034640455.1. NCBI lineage: Eukaryota > Metazoa > Arthropoda > Insecta > Hymenoptera > Braconidae > Diachasmimorpha > Diachasmimorpha longicaudata. The sequence goes on along the minus strand of NW_026973930.1, from coordinate 41,434 downwards.
AATTTGGGAAACGGACCATTGAGGGGCAGTAATGCGTGAGGTCCTACAAATCTGGGCTTAGGCCAGGGACCACCTCCCCGTGGTTCCCCGTGGGTGCAATTCCAGTCCTTTTCAATCAGAAAAGTGCTGTCATTGTAGCGAAGTGTCCCCCAGCTTGCTGGCAGATCTGGATTTTTCCAAGACCGGAGAAACTTGGCAGAGGGGTCACGTTTTCCGGAAACCATAACCCGGCAGGGTTGTTTCCTTATAGCGGCATTGAATGTCCCTACCTACTCATCTATTGAAAACAATTCCGGAGTCTAAGCTGCCCCCAATCGGATCTCCGGGGGGGCACAATGATGCGTCCGTCGTGCGGCGAAGTCTGCGCATCGCTTCCCAGCATGCCAGAGGAACAACACCAGCAGCGACTACATCGAGGGACCCAAGGAGGGTGGTGCCCTCAAGGGTTCGTAGTCGCCCGCCGTGCGCCGGGGTACTGCCCTCCCGACGAGGGAAAGGTTCCAGCCTTCGTGCTGTCCACGAGGACGTCGCAGAGGACGAAGGAGTGACTGCGCATCCGAGCCAGCCAACGCCGGGATCTTCAAGATCATCAACCGGTGAGTCCACTCATTTATTAGGTAGGGTTCGCGAGTGCCAAGTTAGTCTAAGTAGGATCGATAGTCATCGCGTCGCGACCGGAGGCTCACCGGTACCCCCCGTTCCAATAGGTCATCCTCCCCGGACCCCTGCGATCGAGGGACCGGGCGCGCAACGCGACGTTAGAATACTGCAATTGAACATGTCCCGCTCAATTGCAGTAACCGGGGAGGTCTTCCAGTTAATTCGCAAAGAGCGTCTGGACATATTGTTGCTCCAAGAGCCGTATGCCATTCGTGAGGCGAACACCTGGGCCATCCGCGGCCTAGGAGTCGGAATGCGTATTGCCGCGAGCTCAACGGAGCGACCGTGGGCGGCCGTCGTTGCGTGCAACTCCATCGTGGAGATTGCTTACGTGTCCCAATTAAGTAATGCACATTGCGTTTGTGCTGAAGCCCGCGTCCCCGGTGGATCCTTCTTCGTCGTCTCCAGTTATTTTCAATACTCGGACGACATAGAAATCCACCTGAGGCAGCTTGAAAAGGTTCTCAGCTGTCTCAGGGGTCGCCGCGTTCTGGTGGCGGCCGATTCGAACGCCCAACACTCCCTTTGGAGCCCCAGGACCACTGACCGTGGTGTCCTCCTGGGTGAGCTCATAGAGTCTTTCGGTCTCCGCGTCGCGAATGATGCTAGGCAGGGCCCAACCTTCAGGAGTGCCGCAGGTACGTCGTTCATCGACGTCACACTGGCCACCCCTGGCATGTATAAATTCATACGTGCATGGAGGTTGGAGGACGAGTGGTCCACCGGTGACCACACGTCGGTTTTCTTTCGTTTAGCAATCCGCAGTTCCTCACAGCGCGTCAATAACTCGGGAGTCGGCGAGGGCTCTACCATGCGGTTCAACGTTCGTCGGGCCGACTGGGAAAAGTTCGAGGCGACCCTCGATGAGGAGGCCCGTGAGAAACTCGTGGACCATCCGCTGGATTCTACAGCGGATGTTGAGAGAATGGCAGAAGTACTGGGTGACGTACTCACCAAAGCCTGCCAAGATTCGATGCCGCGCCGCAGACATTACCGTCGCGCGAATCCGTGGTGGACCGAGGAGCTGACCAGCAAACGCAAACTGGTCAGTCGTCTCCGAAACGGCTACCGAAGGGAGACTAACCCTGACGCGCGAAAAATTAAACAGAGTAGGTATCGTGTAGTCCTGCGATCGTATACCAGGCTACTTAGGACAACTAAAGAAAATAGCTGGCGCGGTTACATAACGACCGAAAGTAATGCGAATCCCTGGGGCTTCCATTATAAATACGCGGCTGATAAATTACGTGTAGGCACGGTACTCAGCACACTTAGAACCGCGAATGGCACGACACTTACAATGCGTGAGACTGCTGAGGTACTGTTGGACACACACGTACCTGACGATGACCCCAACGAAGACACACCCGAACAGACTGACATCCGTGAACGCGCGAGGAACTTAACGGTCCAGACAGAGGACGCACGAGACTTGACGGACGACCAACTTAAGGGTCTCGTAAAGACCCTTAAGAACGACAAAGCCCCAGGATGCGATCTAGTTGAAGTTAGGGTCCTAAAAGTCGCGGTCATGAGGATGCCTCACATCTTCACGCGACTCTTCAACGCCTGCCTTAAGCACGGCGTTTTCCCCACCGTTTGGAAAGTCGGCACACTTCGTGCTCTCCTCAAAGGAGTTCACAAGGATGTGTCCGACCCCAAATCCTACCGTCCCATTTGCCTCTTGTCGGTTGTCGGGAAATTTTTCGAAAAGGTCCTGCACGGGATCCTTATGGCGAAAGTCCTTACTGAGGACAAAATATCAGGACGTCAATATGGCTTTCTGCCTGGACGCTCCACGGAAGACGCGATAGTAGAGTTGCGTGAATTAGTCGAACGCGGTAACGACAAGAGGTACGTCATTGGACTCCTTTTCGATATTTCAGGAGCCTTTGACAACGTGTGGTGGCCCCTAGTCCTCCAGTCTTTGGCGGATCGAGACTGTCCGAAGAATGTCTTTGAAGTGCTCCGGAGCTACTTTGACAATCGGACCGTCAAGATCGCCTGGAGCGACCAAGAGGTTTCCAAGCCGGCCACCCGGGGCTGTCCACAAGGATCAGTCCTGGGCCCCGCTTGCTGGAATCTCATGTTCGATGCCCTCCTCAAGAGCATCGAGCAGAATTTTGGTGATATCGAAGTCGCCTACGCGGACGACCTTATCGCGGTCGTATCGGCCGACTCGCGTAAGGAAATAGAGAGGATAGGCCGAGCCGTCGCCGAACACATCGCGTCGTGGTGCGCGTCAGCGAAGCTCGAACTGTCGAGGAGCAAGACAGAGGCAATTGTCCTGTCATGCAACTCGCAGAAGAGAGCGCCGCTGGTGCGGTACAGGTGGGATCGGGCGCGAAGGACACGCCGACGCGTGAAACCGGTGTTGGATATCCGCCCACCCGAGATTAGGCTTGACGGGGAGAAAATTAGATTCAAGGAGAGCGTGAGGTACCTCGGGGTACATTTTAATAGAAACATGCGGGTCCGGACCCATACAAAATACATACAGGAAAAGGCTAGAGTCCTTTTCACTCGGCTATCGGCCCTAATGCACAAGCATTGGGGGCTCCGATACCGATCGGTTAAAGTCGTTTTTCAGGGCGTTTTTCAGGCTGTCGCGTCGTATGCAGCCCAAGGGTGGGTGGACCGTTGCACACCGTACGACTGGAAGAAACTCCGTACCGCGCAGAGGAGCGCGCTGCTGACGGTGACTGGCGCGTATAGGACGGCTTCACACGAAGCACTCTGCGCAGCGGCGGGGGTGCTTCCTGTGGACCTATTATTGAGGGAAAGAGCAGCGCGCTACCAAGCCAAGAAAGGCATTGCGGTCAGAATAGGTGATGTAGAAATAGACCCCGCGAATCCGCGCGTTGATGACAACGGCCGCCCGATCGAGGCCGTCGAAGATATAAAGGCAGAGATCCGGAATCTCTGGAGGGATAGGTTTGAGGGGGCTTCAACCGGGAGGAACACCTTCGCGTTCTTCCCCGATACTGCGGCGCGCCTGGACGCTAAGTGGGTCGAGTGCGACCACTGGGTTTCGCAGGTCCTGACAGGGCATGGGCAATTCCGGTCTTATCTTCATGACCGGTGCCTTGCCCAGTCACGCAACTGCGAGTGCGACCAGGCTGAAGACACAGTCCAGCACTTCATCATGGACTGTCCGATATATGCACCACAGCGAGAGTGCATCGCGGGAATAATCGGGAATCGCCCATGGCCCCAGGCGGCACAAGCGCTAGTGTCGTCCAGGGAGTCATTCGCCGTGTTCGCGGATTTTTGC
>NW_026973930.1:15000-25000 GCF_034640455.1 Diachasmimorpha longicaudata | reverse complement strand
CCCATATCCGCAGCAGGTCTCCAAGGTAAAGAGCCTCTAGTCGAGAGATTAATGTAGGTAAGGGAAGTCGGCAAATTGGATCCGTAACTTCGGAATAAGGATTGGCTCTGAGGAGCGGGGCGTGTCGGGCTTGGTCGGGAAGTGGGTTTGGCTAACGTGCCGGGCCTGGGCGAGGTGAATGGATCAGTAATGTTTCAGAATCCGAGCTCGGTCCCGTGCCTTGGCCTCCCACGGATCTTCCTTGCTGCGAGGCTTCTGTGATACTTCACCGTGTCGTAGTCGTTCTCTTCGGCCGCCATTCAACGCTCAGCTCAGAACTGGCACGGACTAGGAGAATCCGACTGTCTAATTAAAACAAAGCATTGCGATGGCCCTAGCGGGTGATGACGCAATGTGATTTCTGCCCAGTGCTCTGAATGTCAACGTAAAGAAATTCAAAAAAGCGCGGGTAAACGGCGGGAGTAACTATGACTCTCTTAAGGTAGCCAAATGCCTCGTCATCTAATTAGTGACGCGCATGAATGGATTAACGACGATTCTCGCTGTCCCTACCTACTTCCCGCAGGGGGTGTAATGGCGGATAAAACCGCCCTTACACACGGGGTGTGACGACCCCGCGGTCCCTGAGTCGAACTTGGTGTAAGGATTGGGATCCCCCTTTTGGGGGGTCTCAATAATTACACCTAGGGGGGTTGCGGGTGCAGGGTGAGTCCCTGTACCCATGGGGGGTTTCGGAGGGTGGGGGTCGCGAATTGGGTCGCGAGGGAGGGCGAAATCGCCCGGTGGAGGGGTGGTTCCACGTGGTGGAGGGGTGGGTCCACGTGGTGGAGGGCGAAATCGACGGGTGGAGGGGCGCGAGACCTACTTACTGGGGGGTTCGGAGGGGGAGGGTCGCGGATTTGGTCACGGTGGGTGGGCCGGACTTAGGGAGACGCGCGCGAGGGCGAAATCGGCTGGTGAAGGGGTGGTCCCACGGGGTGGAGGGCGGAATCGGTTGGTGGACGGGGAATTCCACGCGCGGGTGGGGGTTCGGGGGGACAGGCTGCTTCGCAGTGCGAAGGGCATGGACACTGCGGTTCTCGCAAGTGGTTCCAGCCACGCGTTAGTAGTCGGAACCTCCCGCAACGGTGGAGGCCGGCGAAAACGCGACGCCACACGTGGGGGTTGGGCCAGGGGGAGTGGGTGGGTATCCCTCGGAAAAGGGACGGTTCGCGGGGTGGTGCGGGGGAGGGGGGACTGGCTGCTTCGCAGTGCGAAGGGCATGGACATTGCGGTTCTCGCAACTAGTTCCAGCCACGCGCTAGTAGTTGGAACCTCCCGCAACGGTGGAGGCCGGCGAAAACGCGACGCCACACGTGGGGCTGGGTCTCAGGGGGAGTGGGTGGGTATCCCTCGGGAAAGGGACGGTTCGCGGGGTGGGTCGTCGGGTGGGATGGGTGGGTTCCCCCTTTCTGTGGGTCTGCTCCCTCTCTGCTCCTCTTTCGAGGGGAGTCGAGGCGGAGCACTCCTTCAGCGCCTCCACCGGGCCCCGATCCGAGCTCCCCAGCTCGGCGGGAACCGGAAGGCCCCCTCCCAGGGACGGTGCTCAGCGTCCCGAGCTACCCAGCTCGGTGCCGCGGGGAACCGCCCCATCTAACCCTTAATCCTCTTATTCATTCTTTTTCTTTTACTTTTCAGCCTTTCAGCTATTGCCTTTCGGCACGGCCGGCGACCGTCTCGTCCACTTCTAACCATGGCAGAGCATCTATTGAAAACAATTCCGGAGTCTAAGCTGCCCCCAATCGGATCTCCGGGGGGGCACAATGATGCGTCCGTCGTGCGGCGAAGTCTGCGCATCGCTTCCCAGCATGCCAGAGGAACAACACCAGCAGCGACTACATCGAGGGACCCAAGGAGGGTGGTGCCCTCAAGGGTTCGTAGTCGCCCGCCGTGCGCCGGGGTACTGCCCTCCCGACGAGGGAAAGGTTCCAGCCTTCGTGCTGTCCACGAGGACGTCGCAGAGGACGAAGGAGTGACTGCGCATCCGAGCCAGCCAACGCCGGGATCTTCAAGATCATCAACCGGTGAGTCCACTCATTTATTAGGTAGGGTTCGCGAGTGCCAAGTTAGCCTAAGTAGGATCGATAGTCATCGCGTCGCGACCGGAGGCTCACCGGTACCCCCCGTTCCAATAGGTCATCCTCCCCGGACCCCTGCGATCGAGGGACCGGGCGCGCAACGCGACGTTAGAATACTGCAATTGAACATGTCCCGCTCAATTGCAGTAACCGGGGAGGTCTTCCAGTTAATTCGCAAAGAGCGTCTGGACATATTGTTGCTCCAAGAGCCGTATGCCATTCGTGAGGCGAACACCTGGGCCATCCGCGGCCTAGGAGTCGGAATGCGTATTGCCGCGAGCTCAACGGAGCGACCGTGGGCGGCCGTCGTTGCGTGCAACTCCATCGTGGAGATTGCTTACGTGTCCCAATTAAGTAATGCACATTGCGTTTGTGCTGAAGCCCGCGTACCCGGTGGATCCTTCTTCGTCGTCTCCAGTTATTTTCAATACTCGGACGACATAGAAATCCACCTGAGGCAGCTTGAAAAGGTTCTCAGCTGTCTCAGGGGTCGCCGCGTTCTGGTGGCGGCCGATTCGAACGCCCAACACTCCCTTTGGAGCCCCAGGACCACTGACCGTGGTGTCCTCCTGGGTGAGCTCATAGAGTCTTTCGGTCTCCGCGTCGCGAATGATGCTAGGCAGGGCCCAACCTTCAGGAGTGCCGCAGGTACGTCGTTCATCGACGTCACACTGGCCACCCCTGGCATGTATAAATTCATACGTGCATGGAGGTTGGAGGACGAGTGGTCCACCGGTGACCACACGTCGGTTTTCTTTCGTTTAGCAATCCGCAGTTCCTCACAGCGCGTCAATAACTCGGGAGTCGGCGAGGGCTCTACCATGCGGTTCAACGTTCGTCGGGCCGACTGGGAAAAGTTCGAGGCGACCCTCGATGAGGAGGCCCGTGAGAAACTCGTGGACCATCCGCTGGATTCTACAGCGGATGTTGAGAGAATGGCAGAAGTACTGGGTGACGTACTCACCAAAGCCTGCCAAGATTCGATGCCGCGCCGCAGACATTACCGTCGCGCGAATCCGTGGTGGACCGAGGAGCTGACCAGCAAACGCAAACTGGTCAGTCGTCTCCGAAACGGCTACCGAAGGGAGACTAACCCTGACGCGCGAAAAATTAAACAGAGTAGGTATCGTGTAGTCCTGCGATCGTATACCAGGCTACTTAGGACAACTAAAGAAAATAGCTGGCGCGGTTACATAACGACCGAAAGTAATGCGAATCCCTGGGGCTTCCATTATAAATACGCGGCTGATAAATTACGTGTAGGCACGGTACTCAGCACACTTAGAACCGCGAATGGCACGACACTTACAATGCGTGAGACTGCTGAGGTACTGTTGGACACACACGTACCTGACGATGACCCCAACGAAGACACACCCGAACAGACTGACATCCGTGAACGCGCGAGGAACTTAACGGTCCAGACAGAGGACGCACGAGACTTGACGGACGACCAACTTAAGGGTCTCGTAAAGACCCTTAAGAACGACAAAGCCCCAGGATGCGATCTAGTTGAAGTTAGGGTCCTAAAAGTCGCGGTCATGAGGATGCCTCACATCTTCACGCGACTCTTCAACGCCTGCCTTAAGCACGGCGTTTTCCCCACCGTTTGGAAAGTCGGCACACTTCGTGCTCTCCTCAAAGGAGTTCACAAGGATGTGTCCGACCCCAAATCCTACCGTCCCATTTGCCTCTTGTCGGTTGTCGGGAAATTTTTCGAAAAGGTCCTGCACGGGATCCTTATGGCGAAAGTCCTTACTGAGGACAAAATATCAGGACGTCAATATGGCTTTCTGCCTGGACGCTCCACGGAAGACGCGATAGTAGAGTTGCGTGAATTAGTCGAACGCGGTAACGACAAGAGGTACGTCATTGGACTCCTTTTCGATATTTCAGGAGCCTTTGACAACGTGTGGTGGCCCCTAGTCCTCCAGTCTTTGGCGGATCGAGACTGTCCGAAGAATGTCTTTGAAGTGCTCCGGAGCTACTTTGACAATCGGACCGTCAAGATCGCCTGGAGCGACCAAGAGGTTTCCAAGCCGGCCACCCGGGGCTGTCCACAAGGATCAGTCCTGGGCCCCGCTTGCTGGAATCTCATGTTCGATGCCCTCCTCAAGAGCATCGAGCAGAATTTTGGTGATATCGAAGTCGCCTACGCGGACGACCTTATCGCGGTCGTATCGGCCGACTCGCGTAAGGAAATAGAGAGGATAGGCCGAGCCGTCGCCGAACACATCGCGTCGTGGTGCGCGTCAGCGAAGCTCGAACTGTCGAGGAGCAAGACAGAGGCAATTGTCCTGTCATGCAACTCGCAGAAGAGAGCGCCGCTGGTGCGGTACAGGTGGGATCGGGCGCGAAGGACACGCCGACGCGTGAAACCGGTGTTGGATATCCGCCCACCCGAGATTAGGCTCGACGGGGAGAAAATTAGATTCAAGGAGAGCGTGAGGTACCTCGGGGTACATTTTAATAGAAACATGCGGGTCCGGACCCATACAAAATACATACAGGAAAAGGCTAGAGTCCTTTTCACTCGGCTATCGGCCCTAATGCACAAGCATTGGGGGCTCCGATACCGATCGGTTAAAGTCGTTTTTCAGGGCGTTTTTCAGGCTGTCGCGTCGTATGCAGCCCAAGGGTGGGTGGACCGTTGCACACCGTACGACTGGAAGAAACTCCGTACCGCGCAGAGGAGCGCGCTGCTGACGGTGACTGGCGCGTATAGGACGGCTTCACACGAAGCACTCTGCGCAGCGGCGGGGGTGCTTCCTGTGGACCTATTATTGAGGGAAAGAGCAGCGCGCTACCAAGCCAAGAAAGGCATTGCGGTCAGAATAGGTGATGTAGAAATAGACCCCGCGAATCCGCGCGTTGATGACAACGGCCGCCCGATCGAGGCCGTCGAAGATATAAAGGCAGAGATCCGGAATCTCTGGAGGGATAGGTTTGAGCGGGCTTCAACCGGGAGGAACACCTTCGCGTTCTTCCCCGATACTGCGGCGCGCCTGGACGCTAAGTGGGTCGAGTGCGACCACTGGGTTTCGCAGGTCCTGACAGGGCATGGGCAATTCCGGTCTTATCTTCATGACCGGTGCCTTGCCCAGTCACGCAACTGCGAGTGCGACCAGGCTGAAGACACAGTCCAGCACTTCATCATGGACTGTCCGATATATGCACCACAGCGAGAGTGCATCGCGGGAATAATCGGGAATCGCCCATGGCCCCAGGCGGCACAAGCGCTAGTGTCGTCCAGGGAGTCATTCGCCGTGTTCGCGGATTTTTGCAAGGAATGCATGTGGCTAAAATGCGTGGAAGAGTACGCGGAAATTAGAAATCGCGGCGACGATGAGTGAATGAATGAATGGGACCAACCAGCTCTCGTTGTCGGAGACGAGAGTCGTGGGATAGGAACCCGGTAACCTTCTCCGGGTAACCCTGTCCCGGTTGGAGATATGAATGAGTATTAGAGTCACCTCTTCTCTTTTCTTCCTCTTCTTCTATTCTATTTCTTTTAACCCCAAATACCCTTATCCACTTTTCACATTCTGGGTGTCAGGCTGACACCAAGGACCACCGCCCCGAGGTTCCCCGCGGGAGCCATGCCTGCGTCAGTCACTTGTGACCTGGCGCCGTCATGGTTGCAAAGTGTCCTTCGGCCATCTGAACCGGCCGACAGTATGGATTTTTCCAACCCCCCCCTTGGCAGTGGGTAATGGCCTAAGTGTTTGTTATTATAAAAAGTAGAGTAGATTAATAGGCCATGCGAGGTTTCCGAAAACCATAACCTGGCAAGGTTGTTTTCATAATACCGCATTGAGTGTCCCTACCTACTTCCCGCAGGGGGTGTAATGGCGGATAAAACCGCCCTTACACACGGGGTGTGACGACCCCGCGGTCCCTGAGTCGAACTTGGTGTAAGGATTGGGATCCCCCTTTTGGGGGGTCTCAATAATTACACCTAGGGGGGTTGCGGGTGCAGGGTGAGTCCCTGTACCCATGGGGGGTTTCGGAGGGTGGGGGTCGCGAGGGAGGGCGAAATCGCCCGGTGGAGGGGTGGTTCCACGTGGTGGAGGGGTGGGTCCACGTGGTGGAGGGCGAAATCGACGGGTGGAGGGGCGCGAGACCTACTTACTGGGGGGTTCGGAGGGGGAGGGTCGCGGATTTGGTCACGGTGGGTGGGCCGGACTTAGGGAGACGCGCGCGAGGGCGAAATCGGCTGGTGGAGGGGTGGTCCCACGGGGTGGAGGGCGGAATCGGTTGGTGGACGGAGAATTCCACGCGCGGGTGGGGGTTCGGGGGGACAGGCTGCTTCGCAGTGCGAAGGGCATGGACACTGCGGTTCTCGCAAGTGGTTCCAGCCACGCGTTAGTAGTCGGAACCTCCCGCAACGGTGGAGGCCGGCGAAAACGCGACGCCACACGTGGGGGTTGGGCCAGGGGGAGTGGGTGGGTATCCCTCGGAAAAGGGACGGTTCGCGGGGTGGTGCGGGGGAGGGGGGACTGGCTGCTTCGCAGTGCGAAGGGCATGGACATTGCGGTTCTCGCAACTAGTTCCAGCCACGCGCTAGTAGTTGGAACCTCCCGCAACGGTGGAGGCCGGCGAAAACGCGACGCCACACGTGGGGCTGGGTCTCAGGGGGAGTGGGTGGGTATCCCTCGGGAAAGGGACGGTTCGCGGGGTGGGTCGTCGGGTGGGATGGGTGGGTTCCCCCTTTCTGTGGGTCTGCTCCCTCTCTGCTCCTCTTTCGAGGGGAGTCGAGGCGGAGCACTCCTTCAGCGCCTCCACCGGGCCCCGATCCGAGCTCCCCAGCTCGGCGGGAACCGGAAGGCCCCCTCCCAGGGACGGTGCTCAGCGTCCCGAGCTACCCAGCTCGGTGCCGCGGGGAACCGCCCCATCTAACCCTTAATCCTCTTATTCATTCTTTTTCTTTTACTTTTCAGCCTTTCAGCTATTGCCTTTCGGCACGGCCGGCGACCGTCTCGTCCACTTCTAACCATGGCAGAGCATCTATTGAAAACAATTCCGGAGTCTAAGCTGCCCCCAATCGGATCTCCGGGGGGGCACAATGATGCGTCCGTCGTGCGGCGAAGTCTGCGCATCGCTTCCCAGCATGCCAGAGGAACAACACCAGCAGCGACTACATCGAGGGACCCAAGGAGGGTGGTGCCCTCAAGGGTTCGTAGTCGCCCGCCGTGCGCCGGGGTACTGCCCTCCCGACGAGGGAAAGGTTCCAGCCTTCGTGCTGTCCACGAGGACGTCGCAGAGGACGAAGGAGTGACTGCGCATCCGAGCCAGCCAACGCCGGGATCTTCAAGATCATCAACCGGTGAGTCCACTCATTTATTAGGTAGGGTTCGCGAGTGCCAAGTTAGTCTAAGTAGGATCGATAGTCATCGCGTCGCGACCGGAGGCTCACCGGTACCCCCCGTTCCAATAGGTCATCCTCCCCGGACCCCTGCGATCGAGGGACCGGGCGCGCAACGCGACGTTAGAATACTGCAATTGAACATGTCCCGCTCAATTGCAGTAACCGGGGAGGTCTTCCAGTTAATTCGCAAAGAGCGTCTGGACATATTGTTGCTCCAAGAGCCGTATGCCATTCGTGAGGCGAACACCTGGGCCATCCGCGGCCTAGGAGTCGGAATGCGTATTGCCGCGAGCTCAACGGAGCGACCGTGGGCGGCCGTCGTTGCGTGCAACTCCATCGTGGAGATTGCTTACGTGTCCCAATTAAGTAATGCACATTGCGTTTGTGCTGAAGCCCGCGTCCCCGGTGGATCCTTCTTCGTCGTCTCCAGTTATTTTCAATACTCGGACGACATAGAAATCCACCTGAGGCAGCTTGAAAAGGTTCTCAGCTGTCTCAGGGGTCGCCGCGTTCTGGTGGCGGCCGATTCGAACGCCCAACACTCCCTTTGGAGCCCCAGGACCACTGACCGTGGTGTCCTCCTGGGTGAGCTCATAGAGTCTTTCGGTCTCCGCGTCGCGAATGATGCTAGGCAGGGCCCAACCTTCAGGAGTGCCGCAGGTACGTCGTTCATCGACGTCACACTGGCCACCCCTGGCATGTATAAATTCATACGTGCATGGAGGTTGGAGGACGAGTGGTCCACCGGTGACCACACGTCGGTTTTCTTTCGTTTAGCAATCCGCAGTTCCTCACAGCGCGTCAATAACTCGGGAGTCGCCGAGGGCTCTACCATGCGGTTCAACGTTCGTCGGGCCGACTGGGAAAAGTTCGAGGCGACCCTCGATGAGGAGGCCCGTGAGAAACTCGTGGACCATCCGCTGGATTCTACAGCGGATGTTGAGAGAATGGCAGAAGTACTGGGTGACGTACTCACCAAAGCCTGCCAAGATTCGATGCCGCGCCGCAGACATTACCGTCGCGCGAATCCGTGGTGGACCGAGGAGCTGACCAGCAAACGCAAACTGGTCAGTCGTCTCCGAAACGGCTACCGAAGGGAGACTAACCCTGACGCGCGAAAAATTAAACAGAGTAGGTATCGTGTAGTCCTGCGATCGTATACCAGGCTACTTAGGACAACTAAAGAAAATAGCTGGCGCGGTTACATAACGACCGAAAGTAATGCGAATCCCTGGGGCTTCCATTATAAATACGCGGCTGATAAATTACGTGTAGGCACGGTACTCAGCACACTTAGAACCGCGAATGGCACGACACTTACAATGCGTGAGACTGCTGAGGTACTGTTGGACACACACGTACCTGACGATGACCCCAACGAAGACACACCCGAACAGACTGACATCCGTGAACGCGCGAGGAACTTAACGGTCCAGACAGAGGACGCACGAGACTTGACGGACGACCAACTTAAGGGTCTCGTAAAGACCCTTAAGAACGACAAAGCCCCAGGATGCGATCTAGTTGAAGTTAGGGTCCTAAAAGTCGCGGTCATGAGGATGCCTCACATCTTCACGCGACTCTTCAACGCCTGCCTTAAGCACGGCGTTTTCCCCACCGTTTGGAAAGTCGGCACACTTCGTGCTCTCCTCAAAGGAGTTCACAAGGATGTGTCCGACCCCAAATCCTACCGTCCCATTTGCCTCTTGTCGGTTGTCGGGAAATTTTTCGAAAAGGTCCTGCACGGGATCCTTATGGCGAAAGTCCTTACTGAGGACAAAATATCAGGACGTCAATATGGCTTTCTGCCTGGACGCTCCACGGAAGACGCGATAGTAGAGTTGCGTGAATTAGTCGAACGCGGTAACGACAAGAGGTACGTCATTGGACTCCTTTTCGATATTTCAGGAGCCTTTGACAACGTGTGGTGGCCCCTAGTCCTCCAGTCTTTGGCGGATCGAGACTGTCCGAAGAATGTCTTTGAAGTGCTCCGGAGCTACTTTGACAATCGGACCGTCAAGATCGCCTGGAGCGACCAAGAGGTTTCCAAGCCGGCCACCCGGGGCTGTCCGCAAGGATCAGTCCTCGGCCCCGCTTGCTGGAATCTCATGTTCGATGCCCTCCTCAAGAGCATCGAGCACAACTTCGGCGCAATCGAAGTCGCCTACGCGGACGACCTTATCGCAGTCGTATCGGCCGACTCGCGTAAGGAAATAGAGAGGATAGGCCGAGCCGTCGCCGAACACATAGCGTCGTGGTGCGCGTCAGCGAAGCTCGAACTGTCGAGGAGCAAGACAGAGGCAATTGTCCTGTCATGCAACTCGCAGAAGAGAGCGCCGCTGGTACGGTACAGATGGGATCGGGCGCGAAGGACACGCCGACGCGTTAAACCGGTGTTGGACATCCGCCCACCCGAGATTAGGCTCGCCGGGGAGAAAATTAAATTCAAGGATAGCGTTAGGTACCTCGGGGTACATTTTAATAGGAACATGCGGGTCCGGACCCATACAGCATA
>NW_026973930.1:0-10000 GCF_034640455.1 Diachasmimorpha longicaudata | reverse complement strand
GCTGAATGACGGCTATCCGGCTGTCCCTATCCAAAAATTGAGAAATCCATAAGTGTCCCTACCTACTTTGCGCCGAAGCAATACGAATCAAAAAGAACTACGAATGGGGACTTAGAATAATTTTTCATTTTTCCCAACTTTGAAAATAATCACTTGAAAAAAATCATAGAATCCAAAGAATAGTATACTTGATCGTTCTACAAGTCGAAAATTGGAAAAATAAGTGATATTTTTGCTTGATGCTATTTTTGTCGGTATGCAAAATCGTTGTCAAGATTCTCAAACCTTAAAATCAGGCCAGCCGGCAATTGGCGGGTGAAAATTTCAATCAATTCCCATTCCTCACATCAAACTATGCATATAACAATAGCTTTTATGCTGAATGACGGCTATCCGGCTGTCCCTATCCAAAAATTGAGAAATCCATAAGTGTCCCTACCTACTTTGCGCCGAAGCAATACGAATCAAAAAGAACTACGAATGGGGACTTAGAATAATTTTTCATTTTTCCCAACTTTGAAAATAATCACTTGAAAAAAATCTTAGAATCCAAGGAATAGTATACTTGATCGTTCTACAAGTCGAAAATTGGAAAAATAAGTGATATTTTTGCTTGATGCTATTTTTGTCGGTATGCAAAATCGTTGTCAAGATTCTCAAACCTTAAAATCAGGCCAGCCGGCAATTGGCGGGTGAAAATTTCAATCAATTCCCATTCCTCACATCAAACTATGCATATAACAATAGCTTTTATGCTGAATGACGGCTATCCGGCTGTCCCTATCCAAAAATTGAGAAATCCATAAGTGTCCCTACCTACTTTGCGCCGAAGCAATACGAATCAAAAAGAACTACGAATGGGGACTTAGAATAATTTTTCATTTTTCCCAACTTTGAAAATAATCACTTGAAAAAAATCATAGAATCCAAAGAATAGTATACTTGATCGTTCTACAAGTCGAAAATTGGAAAAATAAGTGATATTTTTGCTTGATGCTATTTTTGTCGGTATGCAAAATCGTTGTCAAGATTCTCAAACCTTAAAATCAGGCCAGCCGGCAATTGGCGGGTGAAAATTTCAATCAATTCCCATTCCTCACATCAAACTATGCATATAACAATAGCTTTTATGCTGAATGACGGCTATCCGGCTGTCCCTATCCAAAAATTGAGAAATCCATAAGTGTCCCTACCTACTTTGCGCCGAAGCAATACGAATCAAAAAGAACTACGAATGGGGACTTAGAATAATTTTTCATTTTTCCCAACTTTGAAAATAATCACTTGAAAAAAATCTTAGAATCCAAAGAATAGTATACTTGATCGTTCTACAAGTCGAAAATTGGAAAAATAAGTGATATTTTTGCTTGATGCTATTTTTGTCGGTATGCAAAATCGTTGTCAAGATTCTCAAACCTTAAAATCAGGCCAGCCGGCAATTGGCGGGTGAAAATTTCAATCAATTCCCATTCCTCACATCAAACTATGCATATAACAATAGCTTTTATGCTGAATGACGGCTATCCGGCTGTCCCTATCCAAAAATTGAGAAATCCATAAGTGTCCCTACCTACTTTGCGCCGAAGCAATACGAATCAAAAAGAACTACGAATGGGGACTTAGAATAATTTTTCATTTTTCCCAACTTTGAAAATAATCACTTGAAAAAAATCTTAGAATCCAAAGAATAGTATACTTGATCGTTCTACAAGTCGAAAATTGGAAAAATAAGTGATATTTTTGCTTGATGCTATTTTTGTCGGTATGCAAAATCGTTGTCAAGATTCTCAAACCTTAAAATCAGGCCAGCCGGCAATTGGCGGGTGAAAATTTCAATCAATTCCCATTCCTCACATCAAACTATGCATATAACAATAGCTTTTATGCTGAATGACGGCTATCCGGCTGTCCCTATCCAAAAATTGAGAAATCCATAAGTGTCCCTACCTACTTTGCGCCGAAGCAATACGAATCAAAAAGAACTACGAATGGGGACTTAGAATAATTTTTCATTTTTCCCAACTTTGAAAATAATCACTTGAAAAAAATCATAGAATCCAAAGAATAGTATACTTGATCGTTCTACAAGTCGAAAATTGGAAAAATAAGTGATATTTTTGCTTGATGCTATTTTTGTCGGTATGCAAAATCGTTGTCAAGATTCTCAAACCTTAAAATCAGGCCAGCCGGCAATTGGCGGGTGAAAATTTCAATCAATTCCCATTCCTCACATCAAACTATGCATATAACAATAGCTTTTATGCTGAATGACGGCTATCCGGCTGTCCCTATCCAAAAATTGAGAAATCCATAAGTGTCCCTACCTACTTTGCGCCGAAGCAATACGAATCAAAAAGAACTACGAATGGGGACTTAGAATAATTTTTCATTTTTCCCAACTTTGAAAATAATCACTTGAAAAAAATCTTAGAATCCAAAGAATAGTATACTTGATCGTTCTACAAGTCGAAAATTGGAAAAATAAGTGATATTTTTGCTTGATGCTATTTTTGTCGGTATGCAAAATCGTTGTCAAGATTCTCAAACCTTAAAATCAGGCCAGCCGGCAATTGGCGGGTGAAAATTTCAATCAATTCCCATTCCTCACATCAAACTATGCATATAACAATAGCTTTTATGCTGAATGACGGCTATCCGGCTGTCCCTATCCAAAAATTGAGAAATCCATAAGTGTCCCTACCTACTTTGCGCCGAAGCAATACGAATCAAAAAGAACTACGAATGGGGACTTAGAATAATTTTTCATTTTTCCCAACTTTGAAAATAATCACTTGAAAAAAATCTTAGAATCCAAGGAATAGTATACTTGATCGTTCTACAAGTCAAAAATTGGAAAAATAAGTGATATTTTTGCTTGATGCTATTTTTGTCGGTATGCAAAATCGTTGTCAAGATTCTCAAACCTTAAAATCAGGCCAGCCGGCAATTGGCGGGTGAAAATTTCAATCAATTCCCATTCCTCACATCAAACTATGCATATAACAATAGCTTTTATGCTGAATGACGGCTATCCGGCTGTCCCTATCCAAAAATTGAGAAATCCATAAGTGTCCCTACCTACTTTGCGCCGAAGCAATACGAATCAAAAAGAACTACGAATGGGGACTTAGAATAATTTTTCATTTTTCCCAACTTTGAAAATAATCACTTGAAAAAAATCTTAGAATCCAAGGAATAGTATACTTGATCGTTCTACAAGTCGAAAATTGGAAAAATAAGTGATATTTTTGCTTGATGCTATTTTTGTCGGTATGCAAAATCGTTGTCAAGATTCTCAAACCTTAAAATCAGGCCAGCCGGCAATTGGCGGGTGGAAATTTCAATCAATTCCCATTCCTCACATCAAACTATGCATATAACAATAGCTTTTATGCTGAATGACGGCTATCCGGCTGTCCCTATCCAAAAATTGAGAAATCCATAAGTGTCCCTACCTACTTTGCGCCGAAGCAATACGAATCAAAAAGAACTACGAATGGGGACTTAGAATAATTTTTCATTTTTCCCAACTTTGAAAATAATCACTTGAAAAAAATCATAGAATCCAAAGAATAGTATACTTGATCGTTCTACAAGTCGAAAATTGGAAAAATAAGTGATATTTTTGCTTGATGCTATTTTTGTCGGTATGCAAAATCGTTGTCAAGATTCTCAAACCTTAAAATCAGGCCAGCCGGCAATTGGCGGGTGAAAATTTCAATCAATTCCCATTCCTCACATCAAACTATGCATATAACAATAGCTTTTATGCTGAATGACGGCTATCCGGCTGTCCCTATCCAAAAATTGAGAAATCCATAAGTGTCCCTACCTACTTTGCGCCGAAGCAATACGAATCAAAAAGAACTACGAATGGGGACTTAGAATAATTTTTCATTTTTCCCAACTTTGAAAATAATCACTTGAAAAAAATCATAGAATCCAAAGAATAGTATACTTGATCGTTCTACAAGTCGAAAATTGGAAAAATAAGTGATATTTTTGCTTGATGCTATTTTTGTCGGTATGCAAAATCGTTGTCAAGATTCTCAAACCTTAAAATCAGGCCAGCCGGCAATTGGCGGGTGAAAATTTCAATCAATTCCCATTCCTCACATCAAACTATGCATATAACAATAGCTTTTATGCTGAATGACGGCTATCCGGCTGTCCCTATCCAAAAATTGAGAAATCCATAAGTGTCCCTACCTACTTTGCGCCGAAGCAATACGAATCAAAAAGAACTACGAATGGGGACTTAGAATAATTTTTCATTTTTCCCAACTTTGAAAATAATCACTTGAAAAAAATCTTAGAATCCAAAGAATAGTATACTTGATCGTTCTACAAGTCGAAAATTGGAAAAATAAGTGATATTTTTGCTTGATGCTATTTTTGTCGGTATGCAAAATCGTTGTCAAGATTCTCAAACCTTAAAATCAGGCCAGCCGGCAATTGGCGGGTGAAAATTTCAATCAATTCCCATTCCTCACATCAAACTATGCATATAACAATAGCTTTTATGCTGAATGACGGCTATCCGGCTGTCCCTATCCAAAAATTGAGAAATCCATAAGTGTCCCTACCTACTTTGCGCCGAAGCAATACGAATCAAAAAGAACTACGAATGGGGACTTAGAATAATTTTTCATTTTTCCCAACTTTGAAAATAATCACTTGAAAAAAATCATAGAATCCAAAGAATAGTATACTTGATCGTTCTACAAGTCGAAAATTGGAAAAATAAGTGATATTTTTGCTTGATGCTATTTTTGTCGGTATGCAAAATCGTTGTCAAGATTCTCAAACCTTAAAATCAGGCCAGCCGGCAATTGGCGGGTGAAAATTTCAATCAATTCCCATTCCTCACATCAAACTATGCATATAACAATAGCTTTTATGCTGAATGACGGCTATCCGGCTGTCCCTATCCAAAAATTGAGAAATCCATAAGTGTCCCTACCTACTTTGCGCCGAAGCAATACGAATCAAAAAGAACTACGAATGGGGACTTAGAATAATTTTTCATTTTTCCCAACTTTGAAAATAATCACTTGAAAAAAATCTTAGAATCCAAAGAATAGTATACTTGATCGTTCTACAAGTCGAAAATTGGAAAAATAAGTGATATTTTTGCTTGATGCTATTTTTGTCGGTATGCAAAATCGTTGTCAAGATTCTCAAACCTTAAAATCAGGCCAGCCGGCAATTGGCGGGTGAAAATTTCAATCAATTCCCATTCCTCACATCAAACTATGCATATAACAATAGCTTTTATGCTGAATGACGGCTATCCGGCTGTCCCTATCCAAAAATTGAGAAATCCATAAGTGTCCCTACCTACTTTGCGCCGAAGCAATACGAATCAAAAAGAACTACGAATGGGGACTTAGAATAATTTTTCATTTTTCCCAACTTTGAAAATAATCACTTGAAAAAAATCTTAGAATCCAAGGAATAGTATACTTGATCGTTCTACAAGTCGAAAATTGGAAAAATAAGTGATATTTTTGCTTGATGCTATTTTTGTCGGTATGCAAAATCGTTGTCAAGATTCTCAAACCTTAAAATCAGGCCAGCCGGCAATTGGCGGGTGAAAATTTCAATCAATTCCCATTCCTCACATCAAACTATGCATATAACAATAGCTTTTATGCTGAATGACGGCTATCCGGCTGTCCCTATCCAAAAATTGAGAAATCCATAAGTGTCCCTACCTACTTTGCGCCGAAGCAATACGAATCAAAAAGAACTACGAATGGGGACTTAGAATAATTTTTCATTTTTCCCAACTTTGAAAATAATCACTTGAAAAAAATCTTAGAATCCAAGGAATAGTATACTTGATCGTTCTACAAGTCGAAAATTGGAAAAATAAGTGATATTTTTGCTTGATGCTATTTTTGTCGGTATGCAAAATCGTTGTCAAGATTCTCAAACCTTAAAATCAGGCCAGCCGGCAATTGGCGGGTGAAAATTTCAATCAATTCCCATTCCTCACATCAAACTATGCATATAACAATAGCTTTTATGCTGAATGACGGCTATCCGGCTGTCCCTATCCAAAAATTGAGAAATCCATAAGTGTCCCTACCTACTTTGCGCCGAAGCAATACGAATCAAAAAGAACTACGAATGGGGACTTAGAATAATTTTTCATTTTTCCCAACTTTGAAAATAATCACTTGAAAAAAATCTTAGAATCCAAAGAATAGTATACTTGATCGTTCTACAAGTCGAAAATTGGAAAAATAAGTGATATTTTTGCTTGATGCTATTTTTGTCGGTATGCAAAATCGTTGTCAAGATTCTCAAACCTTAAAATCAGGCCAGCCGGCAATTGGCGGGTGAAAATTTCAATCAATTCCCATTCCTCACATCAAACTATGCATATAACAATAGCTTTTATGCTGAATGACGGCTATCCGGCTGTCCCTATCCAAAAATTGAGAAATCCATAAGTGTCCCTACCTACTTTGCGCCGAAGCAATACGAATCAAAAAGAACTACGAATGGGGACTTAGAATAATTTTTCATTTTTCCCAACTTTGAAAATAATCACTTGAAAAAAATCTTAGAATCCAAAGAATAGTATACTTGATCGTTCTACAAGTCGAAAATTGGAAAAATAAGTGATATTTTTGCTTGATGCTATTTTTGTCGGTATGCAAAATCGTTGTCAAGATTCTCAAACCTTAAAATCAGGCCAGCCGGCAATTGGCGGGTGAAAATTTCAATCAATTCCCATTCCTCACATCAAACTATGCATATAACAATAGCTTTTATGCTGAATGACGGCTATCCGGCTGTCCCTATCCAAAAATTGAGAAATCCATAAGTGTCCCTACCTACTTTGCGCCGAAGCAATACGAATCAAAAAGAACTACGAATGGGGACTTAGAATAATTTTTCATTTTTCCCAACTTTGAAAATAATCACTTGAAAAAAATCATAGAATCCAAAGAATAGTATACTTGATCGTTCTACAAGTCGAAAATTGGAAAAATAAGTGATATTTTTGCTTGATGCTATTTTTGTCGGTATGCAAAATCGTTGTCAAGATTCTCAAACCTTAAAATCAGGCCAGCCGGCAATTGGCGGGTGAAAATTTCAATCAATTCCCATTCCTCACATCAAACTATGCATATAACAATAGCTTTTATGCTGAATGACGGCTATCCGGCTGTCCCTATCCAAAAATTGAGAAATCCATAAGTGTCCCTACCTACTTTGCGCCGAAGCAATACGAATCAAAAAGAACTACGAATGGGGACTTAGAATAATTTTTCATTTTTCCCAACTTTGAAAATAATCACTTGAAAAAAATCTTAGAATCCAAAGAATAGTATACTTGATCGTTCTACAAGTCGAAAATTGGAAAAATAAGTGATATTTTTGCTTGATGCTATTTTTGTCGGTATGCAAAATCGTTGTCAAGATTCTCAAACCTTAAAATCAGGCCAGCCGGCAATTGGCGGGTGAAAATTTCAATCAATTCCCATTCCTCACATCAAACTATGCATATAACAATAGCTTTTATGCTGAATGACGGCTATCCGGCTGTCCCTATCCAAAAATTGAGAAATCCATAAGTGTCCCTACCTACTTTGCGCCGAAGCAATACGAATCAAAAAGAACTACGAATGGGGACTTAGAATAATTTTTCATTTTTCCCAACTTTGAAAATAATCACTTGAAAAAAATCTTAGAATCCAAGGAATAGTATACTTGATCGTTCTACAAGTCGAAAATTGGAAAAATAAGTGATATTTTTGCTTGATGCTATTTTTGTCGGTATGCAAAATCGTTGTCAAGATTCTCAAACCTTAAAATCAGGCCAGCCGGCAATTGGCGGGTGAAAATTTCAATCAATTCCCATTCCTCACATCAAACTATGCATATAACAATAGCTTTTATGCTGAATGACGGCTATCCGGCTGTCCCTATCCAAAAATTGAGAAATCCATAAGTGTCCCTACCTACTTTGCGCCGAAGCAATACGAATCAAAAAGAACTACGAATGGGGACTTAGAATAATTTTTCATTTTTCCCAACTTTGAAAATAATCACTTGAAAAAAATCTTAGAATCCAAGGAATAGTATACTTGATCGTTCTACAAGTCGAAAATTGGAAAAATAAGTGATATTTTTGCTTGATGCTATTTTTGTCGGTATGCAAAATCGTTGTCAAGATTCTCAAACCTTAAAATCAGGCCAGCCGGCAATTGGCGGGTGGAAATTTCAATCAATTCCCATTCCTCACATCAAACTATGCATATAACAATAGCTTTTATGCTGAATGACGGCTATCCGGCTGTCCCTATCCAAAAATTGAGAAATCCATAAGTGTCCCTACCTACTTTGCGCCGAAGCAATACGAATCAAAAAGAACTACGAATGGGGACTTAGAATAATTTTTCATTTTTCCCAACTTTGAAAATAATCACTTGAAAAAAATCATAGAATCCAAAGAATAGTATACTTGATCGTTCTACAAGTCGAAAATTGGAAAAATAAGTGATATTTTTGCTTGATGCTATTTTTGTCGGTATGCAAAATCGTTGTCAAGATTCTCAAACCTTAAAAATCAGGCCAGCCGGCAATTGGCGGGTGAAAATTTCAATCAATTCCCATTCCTCACATCAACTATGCATATAACAATAGCTTTTATGCTGAATGACGGCTATCCGGCTGTCCCTATCCAAAAATTGAGAAATCCATAAGTGTCCCTACCTACTTTGCGCCGAAGCAATACGAATCAAAAGAACTACGAATGGGGACTTAGAATAATTTTTCATTTTTCCCAACTTTGAAAATAATCACTTGAAAAAATCATAGAATCCAAAGAATAGTATACTTGATCGTTCTACAAGTCGAAAATTGGAAAAATAAGTGATATTTTTGCTTGATGCTATTTTTGTCGGTATGCAAAATCGTTGTCAAGATTCTCAAACCTTAAAATCAGGCCAGCCGGCAATTGGCGGGTGAAAATTTCAATCAATTCCCATTCCTCACATCAAACTATGCATATAACAATAGCTTTTATGCTGAATGACGGCTATCCGGCTGTCCCTATCCAAAAATTGAGAAATCCATAAGTGTCCCCTACCTACTTTTGCGCCGAAGCAATACGAATCAAAAAGAACTACGAATGGGGACTTAGAATATTTTTCATTTTTCCCAACTTTGAAAATAATCACTTGAAAAAAATCTTAGAATCCAAGGAATAGTATACTTGATCGTTCTACAAGTCGAAAATTGGAAAAATAAAGTGATATTTTTGCTTGATGCTATTTTTGTCGGTATGCAAAATCGTTGTCAAGATTCTCAAACCTTAAAATCAGGCCAGCCGGGCAATTGGCGGGTGAAAATTTCAATCAATTCCCATTCCTCACATCAAACTATGCATATAACAATAGCTTTTATGCTGAATGACGGCTATCCGCTGTCCCTATCCAAAAATTGAGAAATCCATAAGTGTCTCCTCACCTACCTACTTTGCGCCGAAGCAATACGAATCAAAAAGAACTACGAATGGGGACTTAGAATAATTTTTCATTTTTCCCAACTTTGAAAATAATCACTGAAAAAAATCATAGAATCCAAAGAATAGTATACTTGATCGTTCTACAAGTCGAAAATTGGAAAAATAAGTGATATTTTTGCTTGATGCTATTTTTGTCGGTATGCAAAATCGTTGTCAAGATTCTCAAACCTTAAAATCAGGCCAGCCCGGCAATTGGCGGGTGAAAATTTCAATCAATTCCCATTCCTCACATCAAAACTATGCATATAACAATAGCTTTTATGCTGAATGACGGCTATCCGGCTGTCCCTATCCAAAAATTGAGAAATCCATAAGTGTCCCTACCTATCTTTGCGCCGAAGCAATACGAATCAAAAAGAACTACGAATGGGGGACTTAGAATAATTTTTCAATTTTCCCAACTTTGAAAATAATCACTTGAAAAAAATCTTAGAATATATCACACGTTGGAGT
>NW_026973929.1:85000-112500 GCF_034640455.1 Diachasmimorpha longicaudata | reverse complement strand
TTAATTTTATGCATTCAATTATATATGAATATAATTTTTTTCAATTAAAAATCCTGTGATGCTATTTTTGCATACCAACAAAAATAGCATCAACATTTAAGTCATCTTTAAAAATTAATAATATCGGTTACTTGATAATTTATACATCAGTTATACAGGTTTTATTTTAATTTTGTACATTTAAATATATGAATATATATTTTTTTCAATTAAAAATTCTGTGATGCTATTTTTGCATACCAACAAAAATAGCATCAACGTTTCAAGTCATCATTAAAAATTAATAATATCGGTTACTTGATAAATTATAAATTAGTTACATAGAATTTATTTTTATTTTAGGCATTCAATTATATATGAATATATATTTTTTTCAATGAAAAATTCTGTGATGCTATTTTTGCATACCAACAAAAATAGGATCAACGTTCCAAGACATCATTGAAAATTAATAATATCGGTTACTTGATAAATTATAAATTAGTTACATAGAATTTATTTTTATTTTAGGCATTCAATTATATATGAATATATATTTTTTTCAATGGAAAATTCTGTGATGCTATTTTTGCATACCAACAAAAATAGCATCAACGTTCCAAGACATCATTGAAAATTAATAATATCGGTTACTTGATAAAATATAAATTAGTTGTATAGAATTTAGTTTAATTTTATGCATTCAATTATATCTGAATATATATTTTTTTCAATTAAAAATTCTGTGATGCTATTTTTGCATACCAACAAAAATAGCATCAACGTTTCAAGTCATCATTAAAAATTAATAATATCGGTTACTTGATACATTATAAATTAGTTACATAGAATTTATTTTTATTTTAGGCATTCAATTATATATGAATATATATTTTTTTCAATGAAAAATTCTGTGATGCTATTTTTGCATACCAACAAAAATAGGATCAACGTTCCAAGACATCATTGAAAATTAATAATATCGGTTACTTGATAAATTATAAATTAGTTACATAGAATTTATTTTTATTTTAGGCATTCAATTATATATGAATATATATTTTTTTCAATGAAAAATTCCGTGATGCTATTTTTGCATACCAACAAAAATAGCATCAACGTTCCAAGACATCATTGAAAATTAATAATATCGGTTACTTGATAAAATATAAATTAGTTGTATAGAATTTAGTTTAATTTTATGCATTCAATTATATCTGAATATATATTTTTTTCAATTAAAAATTCTGTGATGCTATTTTTGCATACCAACAAAAATAGCATCAACGTTCCAAGACATCATTGAAAATTAATAATATCGGTTGCTTGATAAACTATAAAATAGTTGTATAGAATTTAGTTTAATTTTATGGATTCAATTATATATGAATATATATTTTTTTTAATTAAAAATTCTGTGATGTTATTTTTGCATACCAACAAAAATAGGATCAACGTTCCAAGACACCATTGAAAATTAATAATGTCGGTTACTTGATGAAATATAAATTAGTTGTATAGAATTTAGTTTAATTTTATGCATTCAATTATATATGAATCTCAGCCCCGGACCTCTCTATAAACGAGACGAAGGGGAGGGTTTGAGTCACCTACTGAGCGCGTCTCCAGGTGGCGGATAGGAGGGGGCCGGAGTATGAGTGGCACCTTGGGACCGGAGACAGGAGGCTGGAAAGAGCACCTGAATCTGGATTTCCGGGGTACACTTCGGATACCGGTCTGCGATGACTATAACGTCGACCTACGGAAGTAAAAACCCGTTAGGAAGACCCAAAGCATCGCCGCGGACCAGACTTCCCAAGCTAAGGTGGAAGTTATCGTGCCGAGGGCTGAATGACACTGGGGAACAGTGTCTCAAACGATACCCTTGGGGAACCAGGCAGCACCCCATTGTATGCATGCCTTACCTCCGCATCCAGGCTCTGCGGGGGTGGACCTTCTTTTCCTGGTTACTCGTGGGATTAACATGGACCCATTAAATAATAATAAAAATTTTAACGCCGATGACGGTGCCCTCTCTGAGGGAACGGCAGAGGCTTACAGGTCGGAGGAGAGTACGATCTGCGCTAGGGCTCCGGAAGGGGAACAAGCGCAGATACAAATGGAAGTGGAAGGGGAGCCAGCCTCAGAGGGGCCTACCAGTGGTGGGCCCGCTGTCGCTGACCCTACCCTGGCGAAGAGGAGGAAGGGTAGGACGGGCGCGGAGAAGCGCCGGGCCCGCCAGGCTAGGCTGAAAGCCGAGGCCTCGCGGGATCAGCAATCTCCGCAGAAAGGGACCGCGACGGAGGAGAAGGAGGAACAGGGGACAGGGCCCAAGAGGCCCAGGTCCTCAGGATCCACTCCCCCCGAAGTGGCCATGCCCAAGAAGAAGGCACGGGCAATGGAAGGGCTGGGGGCAACCTCTTTCAGAGAGGCGGCGAAGGGTGGAGGCAGGGTGGCCGTAGTGCCAACTGGCCATCCGGAGCTGTCCCTGACAAGGGAACAGGCCAACCTAGTCCAGGAGGCGCTAGTGGCGGCGTTGTTTGGGACTGACCAAGATGGTCAGCTCCCGAGCTTCGATGGCCACTGGTATGACGATGGCGTGCTGTGGGTGGCATGCGCGGACAGTCGATCAAGAGAGTGGTTGACTACCGTGGTGCCCACCCTGGCACCCTGGGAAGGGGCCTCCCTTATCCTGGTGGATAAGGAAGCGCTCCAGAAGCTGATCAGGGTTACGGCCTTTCTCCCGGGAAAACCCGTGGGAGCGGCTATGGCTCTTGAGAGGCTGAGGATGCAGAACCGGGCCCTCACCACAGGCAAGTGGAGGGTGTGGGACTGCCGGAGCGGGGAGGAGGGGCTCAACATGGTGTTGGGAGTAGACCCCAAGTCCCTAGAGGCCCTGAAGGGTTTGGGGATGGCCCCATTCTACTGCCTCGGCCGGGCTCGTTTCTACGAGACCCAGCGGAGAGCGGCGGGGGGAAAGGCGCCCCAGACGCAGCCAGGCCCAGGGAAAGTGGTCGCTGACCAAGGGGGGTCAGTGACCGCAGGGGAGGGGAGAGGGCAGGAGGGTGCGCCAAAGGGTCCGGGTGGACAGGAGAGTGCCCCAGTAGCTGCCAGGGAAGGCGCCCGCGAGGGAGGAGGAAAGGAGTGCGAGGAAGGCTCTCTCTTACAGAGGGACCCCCTTGCCCCTGCAAGGCCTCCGCTGAGCGGACGGACCAAGGGCCGAAGAGGTAGGCCGCCTCTGGTGAGAGGGGGCGCGGCGGGAACTGGGAGAGGGTCTCAAGGGACCCTCAACTGGGCCCTGCCGGGCTCATCCCACTCAGGGCAGGTTAGGGCGCCACCAGGCGACCCTGCCTAACGGCCAAACAATGGCCAGGGGGATAAGGGGGGAAGGAGCAGAGGGCAATAGGCAGGGAGACGGCATAGGCTCTCTGCTAGTCCACTGCTCCCAGATTAACTTGCAGCACTGCAAGGCTGCGACTGCCCTGCTGAGTCGCAGCCTAGCAGTAGAGCATACAGACATATGCCTTATACAAGAGCCCTGGCAACACGGAGGCTCGGTAAAAGGCCTATCTGGAGGCGAGGTGGAGCTATTCTATGCTCAGGGCGACCTGGGCCCCAGGGCCTGCATTGCTGTCAAAAGAGCGTGCGGAGCCAGGGGAATGGCCAACTTCTGCCACAGAGACTTGGTGGCGGTTGTCGTGAGACTTCGGGGGGAGGCCGGTGCGGAGGACATAGTTTTCTGCTCGGCTTACTTCCCACATGACTCGCCGACACCACCACCTACCAATGAGCTGCGTGATCTGGTGAATCACTGCAGAGCTAGAAAGTTGCCACTCATCATAGGTTGTGACGCAAACGCGCAGAACGTGGTGTGGGGCAGCGAAAGATGTAATGACAGGGGCACTGCTCTCCTGGAATTTATGGCAGACGTTGACCTAGAGATCCTAAACAGGGGCTCGAGGCCCACGTTCGTCACTTCTCGCTGTCAATGTATCATTGACGTAACCATGTGCACCCGCCGGCTGGCGAGGCGATGCAGGGACTGGAGGGTGGACCGGGAGGACACACTCTCTGACCATCGACGCATCAGATTTAGCATAGAGGGCTGTGCCCAACCGCAGCAGGACCGCCTGCGCAGAAACCCAAGGGCCACCGACTGGGACTCCTTCGAGAGGAACCTGGAGGAAAGGCTCGGGGTTGGACGCGTTAGGCCCTGCAGGGAGGACCGGTTAGAGGACGAGGTGGAGAGAATCCACGTTGCCCTAACTGAGTCTTTTGAGACGGCATGCCCGGCTAGACGTTGCAGGAAGGGTAATAAAGTGCCTTGGTGGAGCCGTGAGTTGGACAGGCTGAGAAGCCAGTCCAGGAGGCTCGGAAACCGAGCGCACAAATCGAAGAGGGCCGAAGACTGGACTCTGTACAGAAATGTGCAGAGAGAGTACAAGAGGCTCATAAAACGATCAAAGGAGCTCACCTGGAGGACATACTGTGAGGAACTGGAGGCGCTTTCAGGCATCTCCAGGCTTCGCAGGGTCTTCTCAGGGGGCCCTTCACAACGGCTGGGTGGAATCACGCTGGAAAGCGGAGAGACCATCACAGAACCGCGAGAGGTCCTTGAGCATCTGGTTCGCGCGCATTTCCCGGACTCTATTATAGAGCTTCCAGGAGAGTGCCTGGAAGTGGACTGGAAGCGAACAGGAAGCGGCGATCCCGACTGGGAGCTAGCCGCACGAATAGTAACGCTGGACAGGCTGCAATGGGCGGTGGACTCCTTCGAAATGTACAAGAGTCCAGGTCCGGATGGGATACATCCGGCCCTCTTGCGAAGAGGGGGGCCATTGCTCCTGCGCAGACTGATACCGGCATTCAGGGCCTGCCTAGCATTGGGCTATGTGCCAGGCAGGTGGCGGGAAGTCAGGGTTGTCTTTATCCCCAAACCGGGTAAATGCAGCTACGACAACGCGAAAGCCTACAGACCGATCAGCCTGAGCTCCTTCTTACTGAAGACGCTGGAAAGGCTGGTCGATAGGCACATTAAGGAGGGGGCACTGAGGATTAATCAGATATGCCCCTCACAACATGCTTACCAAGCTGGCAGATCGACTGAGACTGCGCTACACCACTTGGTAGGCACAATAGAAAATGCGAAGGAAAGGGGGGAGGACACCCTCGGCGTCTTTATCGACATCGAAGGGGCCTTCGACAATACCGCCTTTGATACAATGGAGAAAGCTGCGGCAGCGTTTGGGATCGAGAATTCGATCATCAAATGGATAGCCGCCATGCTCCGAACAAGAGTTGTCCACTCCACCCTTGGGGACAGTGAGGTAAGGGCTGCGGTAGGGAGGGGCTGCCCGCAGGGGGGGGTTATCTCTCCTCTGCTATGGCTCCTCGTAGTTGACGGCCTCCTCACTGGACTCGAGGAACTGGGGGTAAGGACAGTCGCATATGCGGATGATGTGGCACTGCTGGTAACTAGCAGGAACACGAGCATGCTGCACGGCAAGATGCAAAAGGCGCTGGACTATGTTCAGCAGTGGTGCACATCGAAGGGCCTAAGGGTAAACCCAGGCAAAACGGAGATGGTGCACTTCACACGTAGAAGGAGGGGTGCTGTTAAGGCTCCCTCCATTTACAACACAATGCTGAAATTCTCGAGTGAGGTCAAATACTTAGGTATTTGGCTCGACGAGAAGCTCAGCTGGAAAAAGCACATCGCCATGCAGACTAGCAAGGTCACCATGACTTACTGGGCATGTAGGCGAATGTTTGGAAGCACATGGGGTCTAAGGCCGAAGATGGTCAAATGGATCTACACGGCCATTATGACCCCACAGCTAACATACGCAGCCGCAGTGTGGTGGACAGCCTTGAACAAGGCCTGCCACAGGAAAGCGGTGGACAAAATAGGCAGGCTTGCGATGCTGGGCATAACAGGGGCCCTCAGAACGACCCCCAGCTCAGCGTTGGAGGCTCTGCTCTTTATGCAACCTCCACACCTAATTATAAGGGAAGAGGCAACAAGAGCGGCCGCAAGACTGCGGCTACAGGGAACATGGAAGGGAGCTAGGAATGGGCATGCTAGTGTCCTCCGCGCGGACAGAGAGCTGGAAGGGCTACTGTCGCGCGGTGCTGACGCCTGCAGACCCCGATGGCACTTTCGCAGAAAGTTCTCGGTCAATCTTGGATGGGGGGAAACCCCGTCAGGAAAGGATGCGGACTGGGTGCCGCCCCGTGGACTAGTCTGGTATACGGACGGATCACGGGTGAGCGGACGGGCAGGTGCGGGGGTCTGGTCAGAGGGGCCCGCAATAGCGAGGACCATTGGGCTGGACTCACACGCAACCGTGCTCCAGACCGAGCTAGCTGCCCTAAGGGCCTGCGCCAGGATGATCCTGGAGAGGGGGGACAAGGGCAAAAAGATCTTCATCTACTCAGATAGCAAGCGCGCGCTGAGAGCAATACTCAGGTATGAGTGTTGTTCTAAGCTGGTGAGTGAATGCGTCGAGCTGATGGAGGAAATTGCCGTAAATAATCGGCTCGAGGTGGCCTGGATTCCGGGACACGCTGGCATCAAAGGCAACGAAAAAGCCGATGAGCTAGCAAAGAACGGTAGTTGCAGGGGCTTTCAGGGAGAGGTGGAGCACGTAGGCGTGCACACCGATTTTGTGAAGGACCTGGTCAAGGAACGTGCGGATAGGAGGATCGTGGAGAGATGGGACTCGGAGACGGGTGCCAAGCACACGAAATCCCTCCTAGGAGAACCCACTAGGAAGCTGGCAGAGACCCTGTTGGGCCTAAACAGGGTTAAGCTCCGTACTATGGTGGGGCTTATCACTGGACACTGGCCCCTGGCTCTGTACTTATCAAGGATAGGCAAGGGGACTGACCCCCTATGCAAAAGATGCGGGCTGACAGAGGAGGATCCTCTTCACCTATGCACAAGATGCAGCGGACTCGATGAAGCCAGATGGAATGTCTTCGGGTCTACTTGCATAGATATACATGTCGACAGGGACGGGATCAAGGGGCTCTATGAGTTAGCTCGTAGGGCACAAATACTCGATACCAGCGACTAGACGGCTGCCTGAGGGCAGGGTGTAAAATGGCCGAGAGGCTGATTGCACCTCCGGACAGGACCGTCTAAATATGATAAGTGATAAGTGATAATTATATATGAATATAATTTTTTTCAATTAAAAATTCTGTGATGCTATTTTTGCATACCAACAAAAATAGCATCAACTTTTCAAGTCATCACTAAAAATTAATAATATCGGTTACCTGATAAATTATAAATTAGTTATATAGAATTTAGTTTAATTTTATGCATTCAATTATACATGAATATAATTTTTTTCAATTAAAACTTCTGTGATGCTATTTTTGCATACCAACAAAAATAGCATCAAGCAAAAATATCACTTAATTTTCTAATTTTCGACTTGTAGGACGATCAAGTATACTATTCTTTGGATTCTAAGATTTTTTTCAAGTGATTATTTTCAAAGTTGGGAAAAATGAAAAATTATTCTAAGTCCCCATTCGTAGTTCTTTTTGATTCGTATTGCTTCGGCGCAAAGTAGGTAGGGACACTTATGGATTTCTCAATTTTTGGATAGGGACAGCCGGATAGCCGTCATTCAGCATAAAAACTATTGTTATATGCATAGTTTGATGTGAGGAATGGGAATTGATTGAAATTTTCACCCGCCAATTGCCGGCTGGCCTGATTTTAAGGTTTGAGAATCTTGACAACGATTTTGCATACCGACAAAAATAGCATCAAGCAAAAATATCACTTATTTTTCCAATTTTCGACTTGTAGAACGATCAAGTATACTATTCTTTGGATTCTAAGATTTTTTTCAAGTGATTATTTTCAAAGTTGGGAAAAATGAAAAATTATTCTAAGTCCCCATTCGTAGTTCTTTTTGATTCGTATTGCTTCGGCGCAAAGTAGGTAGGGACACTTATGGATTTCTCAATTTTTGGATAGGGACAGCCGGATAGCCGTCATTCAGCATAAAAGCTATTGTTATATGCATAGTTTGATGTGAGGAATGGGAATTGATTGAAATTTTCACCCGCCAATTGCCGGCTGGCCTGATTTTAAGGTTTGAGAATCTTGACAACGATTTTGCATACCGACAAAAATAGCATCAAGCAAAAATATCACTTATTTTTCCAATTTTCGACTTGTAGAACGATCGAGTATACTATTCTTTGGATTCTAAGATTTTTTTCAAGTGATTATTTTCAAAGTTGGGAAAAATGAAAAATTATTCTAAGTCCCCATTCGTAGTTCTTTTTGATTCGTATTGCTTCGGCGCAAAGTAGGTAGGGACACTTATGGCTTTCTCAATTTTTGGATAGGGACAGCCGGATAGCCGTCATTCAGCATAAAAGCTATTGTTATATGCATAGTTTGATGTGAGGAATGGGAATTGATTGAAATTTTCACCCGCCAATTGCCGGCTGGCCTGATTTTAAGGTTTGAGAATCTTGACAACGATTTTGCATACCGACAAAAATAGCATCAAGCAAAAATATCACTTATTTTTCCAATTTTCGACTTGTAGAACGATCAAGTATACTATTCTTTGGATTCTAAGATTTTTTTCAAGTGATTATTTTCAAAGTTGGGAAAAATGAAAAATTATTCTAAGTCCCCATTCGTAGTTCTTTTTGATTCGTATTGCTTCGGCGCAAAGTAGGTAGGGACACTTATGGATTTCTCAATTTTTGGATAGGGACAGCCGGATAGCCGTCATTCAGCATAAAAGCTATTGTTATATGCATAGTTTGATGTGAGGAATGGGAATTGATTGAAATTTTCACCCGCCAATTGCCGGCTGGCCTGATTTTAAGGTTTGAGAATCTTGACAACGATTTTGCATACCGACAAAAATAGCATCAAGCAAAAATATCACTTATTTTTCCAATTTTCGACTTGTAGAACGATCAAGTATACTATTCTTTGGATTCTAAGATTTTTTTCAAGTGATTATTTTCAAAGTTGGGAAAAATGAAAAATTATTCTAAGTCCCCATTCGTAGTTCTTTTTGATTCGTATTGCTTCGGCGCAAAGTAGGTAGGGACACTTATGGATTTCTCAATTTTTGGATAGGGACAGCCGGATAGCCGTCATTCAGCATAAAAGCTATTGTTATATGCATAGTTTGATGTGAGGAATGGGAATTGATTGAAATTTTCACCCGCCAATTGCCGGCTGGCCTGATTTTAAGGTTTGAGAATCTTGACAACGATTTTGCATACCGACAAAAATAGCATCAAGCAAAAATATCACTTATTTTTCCAATTTTCGACTTGTAGAACGATCAAGTATACTATTCTTTGGATTCTAAGATTTTTTTCAAGTGATTATCTTCAAAGTTGGGAAAAATGAAAAATTATTCTAAGTCCCCATTCGTAGTTCTTTTTGATTCGTATTGCTTCGGCGCAAAGTAGGTAGGGACACTTATGGATTTCTCAATTTTTGGATAGGGACAGCCGGATAGCCGTCATTCAGCATAAAAGCTATTGTTATATGCATAGTTTGATGTGAGGAATGGGAATTGATTGAAATTTTCACCCGCCAATTGCCGGCTGGCCTGATTTTAAGGTTTGAGAATCTTGACAACGATTTTGCATACCGACAAAAATAGCATCAAGCAAAAATATCACTTATTTTTCCAATTTTCGACTTGTAGAACGATCAAGTATACTATTCTTTGGATTCTAAGATTTTTTTCAAGTGATTATTTTCAAAGTTGGGAAAAATGAAAAATTATTCTAAGTCCCCATTCGTAGTTCTTTTTGATTCGTATTGCTTCGGCGCAAAGTAGGTAGGGACACTTATGGATTTCTCAATTTTTGGATAGGGACAGCCGGATAGCCGTCATTCAGCATAAAAGCTATTGTTATATGCATAGTTTGATGTGAGGAATGGGAATTGATTGAAATTTTCACCCGCCAATTGCCGGCTGGCCTGATTTTAAGGTTTGAGAATCTTGACAACGATTTTGCATACCGACAAAAATAGCATCAAGCAAAAATATCACTTATTTTTCCAATTTTCGACTTGTAGAACGATCAAGTATACTATTCTTTGGATTCTAAGATTTTTTTCAAGTGATTATCTTCAAAGTTGGGAAAAATGAAAAATTATTCTAAGTCCCCATTCGTAGTTCTTTTTGATTCGTATTGCTTCGGCGCAAAGTAGGTAGGGACACTTATGGATTTCTCAATTTTTGGATAGGGACAGCCGGATAGCCGTCATTCAGCATAAAAGCTATTGTTATATGCATAGTTTGATGTGAGGAATGGGAATTGATTGAAATTTTCACCCGCCAATTGCCGGCTGGCCTGATTTTAAGGTTTGAGAATCTTGACAACGATTTTGCATACCGACAAAAATAGCATCAAGCAAAAATATCACTTATTTTTCCAATTTTCGACTTGTAGAACGATCAAGTATACTATTCTTTGGATTCTAAGATTTTTTTCAAGTGATTATTTTCAAAGTTGGGAAAAATGAAAAATTAT
The DNA here is from genome assembly GCF_034640455.1 of Diachasmimorpha longicaudata. Classification (NCBI taxonomy): domain Eukaryota; kingdom Metazoa; phylum Arthropoda; class Insecta; order Hymenoptera; family Braconidae; genus Diachasmimorpha; species Diachasmimorpha longicaudata. Next base: position 101,973 of record NW_026973929.1, on the reverse strand, counting down.
TCTAAGTCCCCATTCGTAGTTCTTTTTGATTCGTATTGCTTCGGCGCAAAGTAGGTAGGGACACTTATGGATTTCTCAATTTTTGGATAGGGACAGCCGGATAGCCGTCATTCAGCATAAAAGCTATTGTTATATGCATAGTTTGATGTGAGGAATGGGAATTGATTGAAATTTTCACCCGCCAATTGCCGGCTGGCCTGATTTTAAGGTTTGAGAATCTTGACAACGATTTTGCATACCGACAAAAATAGCATCAAGCAAAAATATCACTTATTTTTCCAATTTTCGACTTGTAGAACGATCAAGTATACTATTCTTTGGATTCTAAGATTTTTTTCAAGTGATTATTTTCAAAGTTGGGAAAAATGAAAAATTATTCTAAGTCCCCATTCGTAGTTCTTTTTGATTCGTATTGCTTCGGCGCAAAGTAGGTAGGGACACTTATGGATTTCTCAATTTTTGGATAGGGACAGCCGGATAGCCGTCATTCAGCATAAAAGCTATTGTTATATGCATAGTTTGATGTGAGGAATGGGAATTGATTGAAATTTTCACCCGCCAATTGCCGGCTGGCCTGATTTTAAGGTTTGAGAATCTTGACAACGATTTTGCATACCGACAAAAATAGCATCAAGCAAAAATATCACTTATTTTTCCAATTTTCGACTTGTAGAACGATCAAGTATACTATTCTTTGGATTCTAAGATTTTTTTCAAGTGATTATTTTCAAAGTTGGGAAAAATGAAAAATTATTCTAAGTCCCCATTCGTAGTTCTTTTTGATTCGTATTGCTTCGGCGCAAAGTAGGTAGGGACACCTATGGATTTCTCAATTTTTGGATAGGGACAGCCGGATAGCCGTCATTCAGCATAAAAGCTATTGTTATATGCATAGTTTGATGTGAGGAATGGGAATTGATTGAAATTTTCACCCGCCAATTGCCGGCTGGCCTGATTTTAAGGTTTGAGAATCTTGACAACGATTTTGCATACCGACAAAAATAGCATCAAGCAAAAATATCACTTATTTTTCCAATTTTCGACTTGTAGAACGATCAAGTATACTATTCTTTGGATTCTAAGATTTTTTTCAAGTGATTATTTTCAAAGTTGGGAAAAATGAAAAATTATTCTAAGTCCCCATTCGTAGTTCTTTTTGATTCGTATTGCTTCGGCGCAAAGTAGGTAGGGACACTTATGGATTTCTCAATTTTTGGATAGGGACAGCCGGATAGCCGTCATTCAGCATAAAAGCTATTGTTATATGCATAGTTTGATGTGAGGAATGGGAATTGATTGAAATTTTCACCCGCCAATTGCCGGCTGGCCTGATTTTAAGGTTTGAGAATCTTGACAACGATTTTGCATACCGACAAAAATAGCATCAAGCAAAAATATCACTTATTTTTCCAATTTTCGACTTGTAGAACGATCAAGTATACTATTCTTTGGATTCTAAGATTTTTTTCAAGTGATTATTTTCAAAGTTGGGAAAAATGAAAAATTATTCTAAGTCCCCATTCGTAGTTCTTTTTGATTCGTATTGCTTCGGCGCAAAGTAGGTAGGGACACTTATGGCTTTCTCAATTTTTGGATAGGGACAGCCGGATAGCCGTCATTCAGCATAAAAGCTATTGTTATATGCATAGTTTGATGTGAGGAATGGGAATTGATTGAAATTTTCACCCGCCAATTGCCGGCTGGCCTGATTTTAAGGTTTGAGAATCTTGACAACGATTTTGCATACCGACAAAAATAGCATCAAGCAAAAATATCACTTATTTTTCCAATTTTCGACTTGTAGAACGATCAAGTATACTATTCTTTGGATTCTAAGATTTTTTTCAAGTGATTATTTTCAAAGTTGGGAAAAATGAAAAATTATTCTAAGTCCCCTTTCGTAGTTCTTTTTGATTCGTATTGCTTCGGCGCAAAGTAGGTAGGGACACTTATGGATTTCTCAATTTTTGGATAGGGACAGCCGGATAGCCGTCATTCAGCATAAAAGCTATTGTTATATGCATAGTTTGATGTGAGGAATGGGAATTGATTGAAATTTTCACCCGCCAATTGCCGGCTGGCCTGATTTTAAGGTTTGAGAATCTTGACAACGATTTTGCATACCGACAAAAATAGCATCAAGCAAAAATATCACTTATTTTTCCAATTTTCGACTTGTAGAACGATCAAGTATACTATTCTTTGGATTCTAAGATTTTTTTCAAGTGATTATTTTCAAAGTTGGGAAAAATGAAAAATTATTCTAAGTCCCCATTCGTAGTTCTTTTTGATTCGTATTGCTTCGGCGCAAAGTAGGTAGGGACACTTATGGATTTCTCAATTTTTGGATAGGGACAGCCGGATAGCCGTCATTCAGCATAAAAGCTATTGTTATATGCATAGTTTGATGTGAGGAATGGGAATTGATTGAAATTTTCACCCGCCAATTGCCGGCTGGCCTGATTTTAAGGTTTGAGAATCTTGACAACGATTTTGCATACCGACAAAAATAGCATCAAGCAAAAATATCACTTATTTTTCCAATTTTCGACTTGTAGAACGATCAAGTATACTATTCTTTGGATTCTAAGATTTTTTTCAAGTGATTATTTTCAAAGTTGGGAAAAATGAAAAATTATTCTAAGTCCCCATTCGTAGTTCTTTTTGATTCGTATTGCTTCGGCGCAAAGTAGGTAGGGACACTTATGGATTTCTCAATTTTTGGATAGGGACAGCCGGATAGCCGTCATTCAGCATAAAAGCTATTGTTATATGCATAGTTTGATGTGAGGAATGGGAATTGATTGAAATTTTCACCCGCCAATTGCCGGCTGGCCTGATTTTAAGGTTTGAGAATCTTGACAACGATTTTGCATACCGACAAAAATAGCATCAAGCAAAAATATCACTTATTTTTCCAATTTTCGACTTGTAGAACGATCAAGTATACTATTCTTTGGATTCTAAGATTTTTTTCAAGTGATTATTTTCAAAGTTGGGAAAAATGAAAAATTATTCTAAGTCCCCATTCGTAGTTCTTTTTGATTCGTATTGCTTCGGCGCAAAGTAGGTAGGGACACCTATGGATTTCTCAATTTTTGGATAGGGACAGCCGGATAGCCGTCATTCAGCATAAAAGCTATTGTTATATGCATAGTTTGATGTGAGGAATGGGAATTGATTGAAATTTTCACCCGCCAATTGCCGGCTGGCCTGATTTTAAGGTTTGAGAATCTTGACAACGATTTTGCATACCGACAAAAATAGCATCAAGCAAAAATATCACTTATTTTTCCAATTTTCGACTTGTAGAACGATCAAGTATACTATTCTTTGGATTCTAAGATTTTTTTCAAGTGATTATTTTCAAAGTTGGGAAAAATGAAAAATTATTCTAAGTCCCCATTCGTAGTTCTTTTTGATTCGTATTGCTTCGGCGCAAAGTAGGTAGGGACACTTATGGATTTCTCAATTTTTGGATAGGGACAGCCGGATAGCCGTCATTCAGCATAAAAGCTATTGTTATATGCATAGTTTGATGTGAGGAATGGGAATTGATTGAAATTTTCACCCGCCAATTGCCGGCTGGCCTGATTTTAAGGTTTGAGAATCTTGACAACGATTTTGCATACCGACAAAAATAGCATCAAGCAAAAATATCACTTATTTTTCCAATTTTCGACTTGTAGAACGATCAAGTATACTATTCTTTGGATTCTAAGATTTTTTTCAAGTGATTATTTTCAAAGTTGGGAAAAATGAAAAATTATTCTAAGTCCCCATTCGTAGTTCTTTTTGATTCGTATTGCTTCGGCGCAAAGTAGGTAGGGACACTTATGGATTTCTCAATTTTTGGATAGGGACAGCCGGATAGCCGTCATTCAGCATAAAAGCTATTGTTATATGCATAGTTTGATGTGAGGAATGGGAATTGATTGAAATTTTCACCCGCCAATTGCCGGCTGGCCTGATTTTAAGGTTTGAGAATCTTGACAACGATTTTGCATACCGACAAAAATAGCATCAAGCAAAAATATCACTTATTTTTCCAATTTTCGACTTGTAGAACGATCAAGTATACTATTCTTTGGATTCTAAGATTTTTTTCAAGTGATTATTTTCAAAGTTGGGAAAAATGAAAAATTATTCTAAGTCCCCATTCGTAGTTCTTTTTGATTCGTATTGCTTCGGCGCAAAGTAGGTAGGGACACTTATGGATTTCTCAATTTTTGGATAGGGACAGCCGGATAGCCGTCATTCAGCATAAAAGCTATTGTTATATGCATAGTTTGATGTGAGGAATGGGAATTGATTGAAATTTTCACCCGCCAATTGCCGGCTGGCCTGATTTTAAGGTTTGAGAATCTTGACAACGATTTTGCATACCGACAAAAATAGCATCAAGCAAAAATATCACTTATTTTTCCAATTTTCGACTTGTAGAACGATCAAGTATACTATTCTTTGGATTCTAAGATTTTTTTCAAGTGATTATTTTCAAAGTTGGGAAAAATGAAAAATTATTCTAAGTCCCCATTCGTAGTTCTTTTTGATTCGTATTGCTTCGGCGCAAAGTAGGTAGGGACACTTATGGATTTCTCAATTTTTGGATAGGGACAGCCGGATAGCCGTCATTCAGCATAAAAGCTATTGTTATATGCATAGTTTGATGTGAGGAATGGGAATTGATTGAAATTTTCACCCGCCAATTGCCGGCTGGCCTGATTTTAAGGTTTGAGAATCTTGACAACGATTTTGCATACCGACAAAAATAGCATCAAGCAAAAATATCACTTATTTTTCCAATTTTCGACTTGTAGAACGATCAAGTATACTATTCTTTGGATTCTAAGATTTTTTTCAAGTGATTATTTTCAAAGTTGGGAAAAATGAAAAATTATTCTAAGTCCCCATTCGTAGTTCTTTTTGATTCGTATTGCTTCGGCGCAAAGTAGGTAGGGACACTTATGGATTTCTCAATTTTTGGATAGGGACAGCCGGATAGCCGTCATTCAGCATAAAAGCTATTGTTATATGCATAGTTTGATGTGAGGAATGGGAATTGATTGAAATTTTCACCCGCCAATTGCCGGCTGGCCTGATTTTAAGGTTTGAGAATCTTGACAACGATTTTGCATACCGACAAAAATAGCATCAAGCAAAAATATCACTTATTTTTCCAATTTTCGACTTGTAGAACGATCAAGTATACTATTCTTTGGATTCTAAGATTTTTTTCAAGTGATTATTTTCAAAGTTGGGAAAAATGAAAAATTATTCTAAGTCCCCATTCGTAGTTCTTTTTGATTCGTATTGCTTCGGCGCAAAGTAGGTAGGGACACTTATGGATTTCTCAATTTTTGGATAGGGACAGCCGGATAGCCGTCATTCAGCATAAAAGCTATTGTTATATGCATAGTTTGATGTGAGGAATGGGAATTGATTGAAATTTTCACCCGCCAATTGCCGGCTGGCCTGATTTTAAGGTTTGAGAATCTTGACAACGATTTTGCATACCGACAAAAATAGCATCAAGCAAAAATATCACTTATTTTTCCAATTTTCGACTTGTAGAACGATCAAGTATACTATTCTTTGGATTCTAAGATTTTTTTCAAGTGATTATTTTCAAAGTTGGGAAAAATGAAAAATTATTCTAAGTCCCCATTCGTAGTTCTTTTTGATTCGTATTGCTTCGGCGCAAAGTAGGTAGGGACACTTATGGATTTCTCAATTTTTGGATAGGGACAGCCGGATAGCCGTCATTCAGCATAAAAGCTATTGTTATATGCATAGTTTGATGTGAGGAATGGGAATTGATTGAAATTTTCACCCGCCAATTGCCGGCTGGCCTGATTTTAAGGTTTGAGAATCTTGACAACGATTTTGCATACCGACAAAAATAGCATCAAGCAAAAATATCACTTATTTTTCCAATTTTCGACTTGTAGAACGATCAAGTATACTATTCTTTGGATTCTAAGATTTTTTTCAAGTGATTATTTTCAAAGTTGGGAAAAATGAAAAATTATTCTAAGTCCCCATTCGTAGTTCTTTTTGATTCGTATTGCTTCGGCGCAAAGTAGGTAGGGACACTTATGGATTTCTCAATTTTTGGATAGGGACAGCCGGATAGCCGTCATTCAGCATAAAAGCTATTGTTATATGCATAGTTTGATGTGAGGAATGGGAATTGATTGAAATTTTCACCCGCCAATTGCCGGCTGGCCTGATTTTAAGGTTTGAGAATCTTGACAACGATTTTGCATACCGACAAAAATAGCATCAAGCAAAAATATCACTTATTTTTCCAATTTTCGACTTGTAGAACGATCAAGTATACTATTCTTTGGATTCTAAGATTTTTTTCAAGTGATTATTTTCAAAGTTGGGAAAAATGAAAAATTATTCTAAGTCCCCATTCGTAGTTCTTTTTGATTCGTATTGCTTCGGCGCAAAGTAGGTAGGGACACTTATGGATTTCTCAATTTTTGGATAGGGACAGCCGGATAGCCGTCATTCAGCATAAAAGCTATTGTTATATGCATAGTTTGATGTGAGGAATGGGAATTGATTGAAATTTTCACCCGCCAATTGCCGGCTGGCCTGATTTTAAGGTTTGAGAATCTTGACAACGATTTTGCATACCGACAAAAATAGCATCAAGCAAAAATATCACTTATTTTTCCAATTTTCGACTTGTAGAACGATCAAGTATACTATTCTTTGGATTCTAAGATTTTTTTCAAGTGATTATTTTCAAAGTTGGGAAAAATGAAAAATTATTCTAAGTCCCCATTCGTAGTTCTTTTTGATTCGTATTGCTTCGGCGCAAAGTAGGTAGGGACACCTATGGATTTCTCAATTTTTGGATAGGGACAGCCGGATAGCCGTCATTCAGCATAAAAGCTATTGTTATATGCATAGTTTGATGTGAGGAATGGGAATTGATTGAAATTTTCACCCGCCAATTGCCGGCTGGCCTGATTTTAAGGTTTGAGAATCTTGACAACGATTTTGCATACCGACAAAAATAGCATCAAGCAAAAATATCACTTATTTTTCCAATTTTCGACTTGTAGAACGATCAAGTATACTATTCTTTGGATTCTAAGATTTTTTTCAAGTGATTATTTTCAAAGTTGGGAAAAATGAAAAATTATTCTAAGTCCCCATTCGTAGTTCTTTTTGATTCGTATTGCTTCGGCGCAAAGTAGGTAGGGACACTTATGGATTTCTCAATTTTTGGATAGGGACAGCCGGATAGCCGTCATTCAGCATAAAAGCTATTGTTATATGCATAGTTTGATGTGAGGAATGGGAATTGATTGAAATTTTCACCCGCCAATTGCCGGCTGGCCTGATTTTAAGGTTTGAGAATCTTGACAACGATTTTGCATACCGACAAAAATAGCATCAAGCAAAAATATCACTTATTTTTCCAATTTTCGACTTGTAGAACGATCAAGTATACTATTCTTTGGATTCTAAGATTTTTTTCAAGTGATTATTTTCAAAGTTGGGAAAAATGAAAAATTATTCTAAGTCCCCATTCGTAGTTCTTTTTGATTCGTATTGCTTCGGCGCAAAGTAGGTAGGGACACTTATGGATTTCTCAATTTTTGGATAGGGACAGCCGGATAGCCGTCATTCAGCATAAAAGCTATTGTTATATGCATAGTTTGATGTGAGGAATGGGAATTGATTGAAATTTTCACCCGCCAATTGCCGGCTGGCCTGATTTTAAGGTTTGAGAATCTTGACAACGATTTTGCATACCGACAAAAATAGCATCAAGCAAAAATATCACTTATTTTTCCAATTTTCGACTTGTAGAACGATCAAGTATACTATTCTTTGGATTCTAAGATTTTTTTCAAGTGATTATTTTCAAAGTTGGGAAAAATGAAAAATTATTCTAAGTCCCCATTCGTAGTTCTTTTTGATTCGTATTGCTTCGGCGCAAAGTAGGTAGGGACACTTATGGATTTCTCAATTTTTGGATAGGGACAGCCGGATAGCCGTCATTCAGCATAAAAGCTATTGTTATATGCATAGTTTGATGTGAGGAATGGGAATTGATTGAAATTTTCACCCGCCAATTGCCGGCTGGCCTGATTTTAAGGTTTGAGAATCTTGACAACGATTTTGCATACCGACAAAAATAGCATCAAGCAAAAATATCACTTATTTTTCCAATTTTCGACTTGTAGAACGATCAAGTATACTATTCTTTGGATTCTAAGATTTTTTTCAAGTGATTATTTTCAAAGTTGGGAAAAATGAAAAATTATTCTAAGTCCCCATTCGTAGTTCTTTTTGATTCGTATTGCTTCGGCGCAAAGTAGGTAGGGACACTTATGGATTTCTCAATTTTTGGATAGGGACAGCCGGATAGCCGTCATTCAGCATAAAAGCTATTGTTATATGCATAGTTTGATGTGAGGAATGGGAATTGATTGAAATTTTCACCCGCCAATTGCCGGCTGGCCTGATTTTAAGGTTTGAGAATCTTGACAACGATTTTGCATACCGACAAAAATAGCATCAAGCAAAAATATCACTTATTTTTCCAATTTTCGACTTGTAGAACGATCAAGTATACTATTCTTTGGATTCTAAGATTTTTTTCAAGTGATTATTTTCAAAGTTGGGAAAAATGAAAAATTATTCTAAGTCCCCATTCGTAGTTCTTTTTGATTCGTATTGCTTCGGCGCAAAGTAGGTAGGGACACTTATGGATTTCTCAATTTTTGGATAGGGACAGCCGGATAGCCGTCATTCAGCATAAAAGCTATTGTTATATGCATAGTTTGATGTGAGGAAAGGGAATTGATTGAAATTTTCACCCGCCAATTGCCGGCTGGCCTGATTTTAAGGTTTGAGAATCTTGACAACGATTTTGCATACCGACAAAAATAGCATCAAGCAAAAATATCACTTATTTTTCCAATTTTCGACTTGTAGAACGATCAAGTATACTATTCTTTGGATTCTAAGATTTTTTTCAAGTGATTATTTTCAAAGTTGGGAAAAATGAAAAATTATTCTAAGTCCCCATTCGTAGTTCTTTTTGATTCGTATTGCTTCGGCGCAAAGTAGGTAGGGACACTTATGGATTTCTCAATTTTTGGATAGGGACAGCCGGATAGCCGTCATTCAGCATAAAAGCTATTGTTATATGCATAGTTTGATGTGAGGAATGGGAATTGATTGAAATTTTCACCCGCCAATTGCCGGCTGGCCTGATTTTAAGGTTTGAGAATCTTGACAACGATTTTGCATACCGACAAAAATAGCATCAAGCAAAAATATCACTTATTTTTCCAATTTTCGACTTGTAGAACGATCAAGTATACTATTCTTTGGATTCTAAGATTTTTTTCAAGTGATTATTTTCAAAGTTGGGAAAAATGAAAAATTATTCTAAGTCCCCATTCGTAGTTCTTTTTGATTCGTATTGCTTCGGCGCAAAGTAGGTAGGGACACTTATGGATTTCTCAATTTTTGGATAGGGACAGCCGGATAGCCGTCATTCAGCATAAAAGCTATTGTTATATGCATAGTTTGATGTGAGGAATGGGAATTGATTGAAATTTTCACCCGCCAATTGCCGGCTGGCCTGATTTTAAGGTTTGAGAATCTTGACAACGATTTTGCATACCGACAAAAATAGCATCAAGCAAAAATATCACTTATTTTTCCAATTTTCGACTTGTAGAACGATCAAGTATACTATTCTTTGGATTCTAAGATTTTTTTCAAGTGATTATTTTCAAAGTTGGGAAAAATGAAAAATTATTCTAAGTCCCCATTCGTAGTTCTTTTTGATTCGTATTGCTTCGGCGCAAAGTAGGTAGGGACACTTATGGATTTCTCAATTTTTGGATAGGGACAGCCGGATAGCCGTCATTCAGCATAAAAGCTATTGTTATATGCATAGTTTGATGTGAGGAATGGGAATTGATTGAAATTTTCACCCGCCAATTGCCGGCTGGCCTGATTTTAAGGTTTGAGAATCTTGACAACGATTTTGCATACCGACAAAAATAGCATCAAGCAAAAATATCACTTATTTTTCCAATTTTCGACTTGTAGAACGATCAAGTATACTATTCTTTGGATTCTAAGATTTTTTTCAAGTGATTATTTTCAAAGTTGGGAAAAATGAAAAATTATTCTAAGTCCCCATTCGTAGTTCTTTTTGATTCGTATTGCTTCGGCGCAAAGTAGGTAGGGACACTTATGGATTTCTCAATTTTTGGATAGGGACAGCCGGATAGCCGTCATTCAGCATAAAAGCTATTGTTATATGCATAGTTTGATGTGAGGAATGGGAATTGATTGAAATTTTCACCCGCCAATTGCCGGCTGGCCTGATTTTAAGGTTTGAGAATCTTGACAACGATTTTGCATACCGACAAAAATAGCATCAAGCAAAAATATCACTTATTTTTCCAATTTTCGACTTGTAGAACGATCAAGTATACTATTCTTTGGATTCTAAGATTTTTTTCAAGTGATTATTTTCAAAGTTGGGAAAAATGAAAAATTATTCTAAGTCCCCATTCGTAGTTCTTTTTGATTCGTATTGCTTCGGCGCAAAGTAGGTAGGGACACTTATGGATTTCTCAATTTTTGGATAGGGACAGCCGGATAGCCGTCATTCAGCATAAAAGCTATTGTTATATGCATAGTTTGATGTGAGGAATGGGAATTGATTGAAATTTTCACCCGCCAATTGCCGGCTGGCCTGATTTTAAGGTTTGAGAATCTTGACAACGATTTTGCATACCGACAAAAATAGCATCAAGCAAAAATATCACTTATTTTTCCAATTTTCGACTTGTAGAACGATCAAGTATACTATTCTTTGGATTCTAAGATTTTTTTCAAGTGATTATTTTCAAAGTTGGGAAAAATGAAAAATTATTCTAAGTCCCCATTCGTAGTTCTTTTTGATTCGTATTGCTTCGGCGCAAAGTAGGTAGGGACACTTATGGATTTCTCAATTTTTGGATAGGGACAGCCGGATAGCCGTCATTCAGCATAAAAGCTATTGTTATATGCATAGTTTGATGTGAGGAATGGGAATTGATTGAAATTTTCACCCGCCAATTGCCGGCTGGCCTGATTTTAAGGTTTGAGAATCTTGACAACGATTTTGCATACCGACAAAAATAGCATCAAGCAAAAATATCACTTATTTTTCCAATTTTCGACTTGTAGAACGATCAAGTATACTATTCTTTGGATTCTAAGATTTTTTTCAAGTGATTATTTTCAAAGTTGGGAAAAATGAAAAATTATTCTAAGTCCCCATTCGTAGTTCTTTTTGATTCGTATTGCTTCGGCGCAAAGTAGGTAGGGACACTTATGGATTTCTCAATTTTTGGATAGGGACAGCCGGATAGCCGTCATTCAGCATAAAAGCTATTGTTATATGCATAGTTTGATGTGAGGAATGGGAATTGATTGAAATTTTCACCCGCCAATTGCCGGCTGGCCTGATTTTAAGGTTTGAGAATCTTGACAACGATTTTGCATACCGACAAAAATAGCATCAAGCAAAAATATCACTTATTTTTCCAATTTTCGACTTGTAGAACGATCAAGTATACTATTCTTTGGATTCTAAGATTTTTTTCAAGTGATTATTTTCAAAGTTGGGAAAAATGAAAAATTATTCTAAGTCCCCATTCGTAGTTCTTTTTGATTCGTATTGCTTCGGCGCAAAGTAGGTAGGGACACTTATGGATTTCTCAATTTTTGGATAGGGACAGCCGGATAGCCGTCATTCAGCATAAAAGCTATTGTTATATGCATAGTTTGATGTGAGGAATGGGAATTGATTGAAATTTTCACCCGCCAATTGCCGGCTGGCCTGATTTTAAGGTTTGAGAATCTTGACAACGATTTTGCATACCGAAAAAATAGCATCAAGCAAAAATATCACTTATTTTTCCAATTTTCGACTTGTAGAACGATCAAGTATACTATTCTTTGGATTCTAAGATTTTTTTCAAGTGATTATTTTCAAAGTCGGGAAAAATGAAAAATTATTCTAAGTCCCCATTCGTAGTTCTTTTTGATTCGTATTGCTTCGGCGCAAAGTAGGTAGGGACACTTATGGATTTCTCAATTTTTGGATAGGGACAGCCGGATAGCCGTCATTCAGCATAAAAGCTATTGTTATATGCATAGTTTGATGTGAGGAATGGGAATTGATTGAAATTTTCACCCGCCAATTGCCGGCTGGCCTGATTTTAAGGTTTGAGAATCTTGACAACGATTTTGCATACCGACAAAAATAGCATCAAGCAAAAATATCACTTATTTTTCCAATTTTCGACTTGTAGAACGATCAAGTATACTATTCTTTGGATTCTATGATTTTTTTCAAGTGATTATTTTCAAAGTCGGGAAAAATGAAAAATTATTCTAAGTCCCCATTCGTAGTTCTTTTTGATTCGTATTGCTTCGGCGCAAAGTAGGTAGGGACACTTATGGATTTCTCAATTTTTGGATAGGGACAGCCGGATAGCCGTCATTCAGCATAAAAGCTATTGTTATATGCATAGTTTGATGTGAGGAATGGGAATTGATTGAAATTTTCACCCGCCAATTGCCGGCTGGCCTGATTTTAAGGTTTGAGAATCTTGACAACGATTTTGCATACCGACAAAAATAGCATCAAGCAAAAATATCACTTATTTTTCCAATTTTCGACTTGTAGAACGATCAAGTATACTATTCTTTGGATTCTAAGATTTTTTTCAAGTGATTATTTTCAAAGTTGGGAAAAATGAAAAATTATTCTAAGTCCCCATTCGTAGTTCTTTTTGATTCGTATTGCTTCGGCGCAAAGTAGGTAGGGACACTTATGGATTTCTCAATTTTTGGATAGGGACAGCCGGATAGCCGTCATTCAGCATAAAAGCTATTGTTATATGCATAGTTTGATGTGAGGAATGGGAATTGATTGAAATTTTCACCCGCCAATTGCCGGCTGGCCTGATTTTAAGGTTTGAGAATCTTGACAACGATTTTGCATACCGACAAAAATAGCATCAAGCAAAAATATCACTTATTTTTCCAATTTTCGACTTGTAGAACGATCAAGTATACTATTCTTTGGATTCTAAGATTTTTTTCAAGTGATTATTTTCAAAGTTGGGAAAAATGAAAAATTATTCTAAGTCCCCATTCGTAGTTCTTTTTGATTCGTATTGCTTCGGCGCAAAGTAGGTAGGGACACTTATGGATTTCTCAATTTTTGGATAGGGACAGCCGGATAGCCGTCATTCAGCATAAAAGCTATTGTTATATGCATAGTTTGATGTGAGGAATGGGAATTGATTGAAATTTTCACCCGCCAATTGCCGGCTGGCCTGATTTTAAGGTTTGAGAATCTTGACAACGATTTTGCATACCGACAAAAATAGCATCAAGCAAAAATATCACTTATTTTTCCAATTTTCGACTTGTAGAACGATCAAGTATACTATTCTTTGGATTCTAAGATTTTTTTCAAGTGATTATTTTCAAAGTTGGGAAAAATGAAAAATTATTCTAAGTCCCCATTCGTAGTTCTTTTTGATTCGTATTGCTTCGGCGCAAAGTAGGTAGGGACACTTATGGATTTCTCAATTTTTGGATAGGGACAGCCGGATAGCCGTCATTCAGCATAAAAGCTATTGTTATATGCATAGTTTGATGTGAGGAATGGGAATTGATTGAAATTTTCACCCGCCAATTGCCGGCTGGCCTGATTTTAAGGTTTGAGAATCTTGACAACGATTTTGCATACCGACAAAAATAGCATCAAGCAAAAATATCACTTATTTTTCCAATTTTCGACTTGTAGAACGATCAAGTATACTATTCTTTGGATTCTATGATTTTTTTCAAGTGATTATTTTCAAAGTTGGGAAAAATGAAAAATTATTCTAAGTCCCCATTCGTAGTTCTTTTTGATTCGTATTGCTTCGGCGCAAAGTAGGTAGGGACACTTATGGATTTCTCAATTTTTGGATAGGGACAGCCGGATAGCCGTCATTCAGCATAAAAGCTATTGTTATATGCATAGTTTGATGTGAGGAATGGGAATTGATTGAAATTTTCACCCGCCAATTGCCGGCTGGCCTGATTTTAAGGTTTGAGAATCTTGACAACGATTTTGCATACCGACAAAAATAGCATCAAGCAAAAATATCACTTATTTTTCCAATTTTCGACTTGTAGAACGATCAAGTATACTATTCTTTGGATTCTAAGATTTTTTTCAAGTGATTATTTTCAAAGTTGGGAAAAATGAAAAATTATTCTAAGTCCCCATTCGTAGTTCTTTTTGATTCGTATTGCTTCGGCGCAAAGTAGGTAGGGACACTTATGGATTTCTCAATTTTTGGATAGGGACAGCCGGATAGCCGTCATTCAGCATAAAAGCTATTGTTATATGCATAGTTTGATGTGAGGAATGGGAATTGATTGAAATTTTCACCCGCCAATTGCCGGCTGGCCTGATTTTAAGGTTTGAGAATCTTGACAACGATTTTGCATACCGACAAAAATAGCATCAAGCAAAAATATCACTTATTTTTCCAATTTTCGACTTGTAGAACGATCAAGTATACTATTCTTTGGATTCTAAGATTTTTTTCAAGTGATTATTTTCAAAGTCGGGAAAAATGAAAAATTATTCTAAGTCCCCATTCGTAGTTCTTTTTGATTCGTATTGCTTCGGCGCAAAGTAGGTAGGGACACTTATGGATTTCTCAATTTTTGGATAGGGACAGCCGGATAGCCGTCATTCAGCATAAAAGCTATTGTTATATGCATAGTTTGATGTGAGGAATGGGAATTGATTGAAATTTTCACCCGCCAATTGCCGGCTGGCCTGATTTTAAGGTTTGAGAATCTTGACAACGATTTTGCATACCGACAAAAATAGCATCAAGCAAAAATATCACTTATTTTTCCAATTTTCGACTTGTAGAACGATCAAGTATACTATTCTTTGGATTCTATGATTTTTTTCAAGTGATTATTTTCAAAGTTGGGAAAAATGAAAAATTATTCTAAGTCCCCATTCGTAGTTTTTTTTGATTCGTATTGCTTCGGCGCAAAGTAGGTAGGGACACTTATGGATTTCTCAATTTTTGGATAGGGACAGCCGGATAGCCGTCATTCAGCATAAAAGCTATTGTTATATGCATAGTTTGATGTGAGGAATGGGAATTGATTGAAATTTTCACCCGCCAATTGCCGGCTGGCCTGATTTTAAGGTTTGAGAATCTTGACAACGATTTTGCATACCGACAAAAATAGCATCAAGCAAAAATATCACTTATTTTTCCAATTTTCGACTTGTAGAACGATCAAGTATACTATTCTTTGGATTCTAAGATTTTTTTCAAGTGATTATTTTCAAAGTTGGGAAAAATGAAAAATTATTCTAAGTCCCCATTCGTAGTTCTTTTTGATTCGTATTGCTTCGGCGCAAAGTAGGTAGGGACACTTATGGATTTCTCAATTTTTGGATAGGGACAGCCGGATAGCCGTCATTCAGCATAAAAGCTATTGTTATATGCATAGTTTGATGTGAGGAATGGGAATTGATTGAAATTTTCACCCGCCAATTGCCGGCTGGCCTGATTTTAAGGTTTGAGAATCTTGACAACGATTTTGCATACCGACAAAAATAGCATCAAGCAAAAATATCACTTATTTTTCCAATTTTCGACTTGTAGAACGATCAAGTATACTATTCTTTGGATTCTAAGATTTTTTTCAAGTGATTATTTTCAAAGTTGGGAAAAATGAAAAATTATTCTAAGTCCCCATTCGTAGTTCTTTTTGATTCGTATTGCTTCGGCGCAAAGTAGGTAGGGACACTTATGGATTTCTCAATTTTTGGATAGGGACAGCCGGATAGCCGTCATTCAGCATAAAAGCTATTGTTATATGCATAGTTTGATGTGAGGAATGGGAATTGATTGAAATTTTCACCCGCCAATTGCCGGCTGGCCTGATTTTAAGGTTTGAGAATCTTGACAACGATTTTGCATACCGACAAAAATAGCATCAAGCAAAAATATCACTTATTTTTCCAATTTTCGACTTGTAGAACGATCAAGTATACTATTCTTTGGATTCTAAGATTTTTTTCAAGTGATTATTTTCAAAGTTGGGAAAAATGAAAAATTATTCTAAGTCCCCATTCGTAGTTCTTTTTGATTCGTATTGCTTCGGCGCAAAGTAGGTAGGGACACTTATGGATTTCTCAATTTTTGGATAGGGACAGCCGGATAGCCGTCATTCAGCATAAAAGCTATTGTTATATGCATAGTTTGATGTGAGGAATGGGAATTGATTGAAATTTTCACCCGCCAATTGCCGGCTGGCCTGATTTTAAGGTTTGAGAATCTTGACAACGATTTTGCATACCGACAAAAATAGCATCAAGCAAAAATATCACTTATTTTTCCAATTTTCGACTTGTAGAACGATCAAGTATACTATTCTTTGGATTCTAAGATTTTTTTCAAGTGATTATTTTCAAAGTCGGGAAAAATGAAAAATTATTCTAAGTCCCCATTCGTAGTTCTTTTTGATTCGTATTGCTTCGGCGCAAAGTAGGTAGGGACACTTATGGATTTCTCAATTTTTGGATAGGGACAGCCGGATAGCCGTCATTCAGCATAAAAGCTATTGTTATATGCATAGTTTGATGTGAGGAATGGGAATTGATTGAAATTTTCACCCGCCAATTGCCGGCTGGCCTGATTTTAAGGTTTGAGAATCTTGACAACGATTTTGCATACCGACAAAAATAGCATCAAGCAAAAATATCACTTATTTTTCCAATTTTCGACTTGTAGAACGATCAAGTATACTATTCTTTGGATTCTATGATTTTTTTCAAGTGATTATTTTCAAAGTCGGGAAAAATGAAAAATTATTCTAAGTCC